>NW_027169336.1:30000-46290 GCF_036898095.1 Palaemon carinicauda
TTAGGAGAGGATGACATTAATATTTGACTCATATATATATATATATATATATATATATATATATATATATATATATATATATATATATATATATATATGTTTGTGTGTGTATGTATATATATATATATATATATATATATATATATATATATATATATATATGTATATATATATATATATATATATATATATATATATAAATATATAAAAATATGTATTTAGATAAATATATATGTATATATATGTGTATATATATATATATATATATATATATATATATATATATATATATATATATATATATATATATATATATGCGTGTATATATATATATATATATATATTGTATATGCGTGTGTATATATATATATATATATATATATATATATATATATATATATATATATATATATATATATATATATATATATATATATATATATATATATATATATATATATATATATATATATATATATATATATATATATATATGCGTGTGTGTATATATATACTGTATATACTTATTATATACAACAATTAACTCCAAACAATATTAATGAGGAAGTAATTCAAACTGAATCAAGAAGTTAACCAGACTCAACTCTGGACGTATAATTTACGTCTCAATAAAACGCAATTTTAACGAAAGCATTCCGATATATAAGAAAATATAAAAAAAATCCATGGTATAATATACCAGGAGATGCCACTGGAGGTTTGAAAGACATATATCTTCAGCAGTCATTTGATGGTGTAGAGTATAGAGACTGCAGCAACTCCTAGATGGCGCTAAAGATAGTTGGCAAATTAGCGTACGAAAGAATTCTTAAAAAAGAGGGTTACAGATTCACATAATATATATATATATATATATATATATATATATATATATATATATATATATATATATATATATATATATATATATATATATGTATATATATATATACATACATATATATATATATATATATATATATATATATATATATATATATATATATATATATATATATATATATATATATATATATATATATATATATATATATATATATATATATATACAGATAACCCGGGTAAATGTACTATTGGATATTATGATGTGATAATAAAATCCGATGTCTCGCCTATAAGGCAGCCCTTTTACAGAATTTCCAAGAGCAAGTTAAACATTCTAAAGGCAAAGGTAGTCTATTTAGTAGAGCATAATCTGGTTACTGCTAGCATTTCACCCTTAGTATCCCCATGCATATTGGTACCAAAGCCTAATGGCAAGTTCCGGTTGTGTACAGATTACCGGAAAGTTAATGCAGCTACAGTTAAAGATTCTTTCCCCTTGCCTAGAATTTTGGACATCATTGATAATGTCAGTAATGCGACCTTTCTCACACAGATTGAGCTAATGAAAGGATACTACCAGATAAGACTTATTGACAAAGCTAATAAAATCTCGAGCTTCGTTACCCCCTTTGGGTTGTATTCATATAATGTTATGCCATTCGGTATGTGTAATGCTCCTTCAACATTCCAGTGAATAATGCAATCTGTACTTCGGGGCATAGAGGGAGTCCATGTCTACCTGGATGATATTGTGGTTACATCAAAAACTTAGAATGAACATCTTAAGAAGCTGGAGGAAGTATTCAAGTGGTTCAGGCCAGCCAATCTCAGTCAACCTGGGAAAAAGCAATTTTGGAAAAGCTACGGTAATATACCTCGGACATACTATTGGAAATGGTAAGGTACTTCCAAAACAAGTTAATAGCAAAGCCATCAATGACTATCCTGTACCCAATAACAGAAAGTCATCACACACATTCTTAGGGTTGACTGGGTTTTATTCTAGGTTTTGTCCTAACTAATCTCAGATAAAAGGAACTCTATTTGTTCTAACCTCTTACAAAAATACTTTTAAATGGACAAATCAGCATCAGACTATCATTTATATATTAGAAACCTTCCTCATAAATTATACAATTTTAAGAGCTCCTAACTTAGACCAACCTTTCTTTCTCCAAGTGGACGCTAGTAACCATGGATGCGGTAGTTTCTTACTCCAAACCATCCAGGAGGACTTGGGAGATGTGCGACCCTTCGACCCCATGTTCCCGATTTGCTAACGTTCAGGGCGTTTTAGGGGAGCTCAAACCATGTGGCCCACCATCGAAAAGGAATTGTTCAGCATTGTAGACGCCATCCTACACTGTCATATACTCTGACCATTTGCCTATATGTTTTTTGGAAAGTACTAAATTCACAGACCTAAAACTTTTAAGATGGTCTTACATCCTTTCTGCAGCTAATGTAAAAATAGTTAGAATAATAACCTAGCTGATACCTTATCGAGGATGAAGTAATGTAAAACCCCAGTGTAAATTTTTCTACTGGTAGCAGACTCTTTAACACCAAGGGAATATGATGATCTGCAACCGTCTTTCTTACGTACGCTATTCTATCAACTATCTTCAGCGTCATCTAGGAGTTGCTGCAGTCCCTATACTCTATGCCATCTATTGACTGCTGGAGATAGATGTTTTTTAAACCTCCAGTGGCATCTCCTGGTATATTAATACATGGAAATTTTTTATATTCTTTTATGTATCAGAATGCTTTTGTTAAAATTAAGTTTACTAGAGGCGTAAATTATACGTCCAGAGTTGAGTCTGGTTTACTTTTTTATTCAGTTTGAATTACTTTTTCATTAATATTACATGGATTCAAGTGTTGTATATAATATGTAAGTACTTTATATATTATATTTAAAATCTTTTACATGCTGTTTTTTCTACATCCCGATTGCAGTGTATTTTGTTTGGAAAGTATATTACCATCTTATACTTATTACCATCTTAATATCTAGTTGTAAAGTTTGTGAAAATCACTGAATATTTTTTTTCATGTGCTGTTCTCTCTCTCTCTCTCTCTCTCTCTCTCTCTCTCTCTCTCTCTCTCTCTCTCTCTCTCTCTCTCTCTGTATATATATATATACATATATATATATATATATATATATATATATATATATATATATATATATATATATATATATATATATATATATATATATATATATATATACAGTATATATAAATATATATATATATATATATATATATATATATATATATATATATATATATATATATATATATATATATATATATATGCGTGTGTGTGTACACACACACAGACACACACAGATATGTATATATATATATATATATATATATATATATATATATATATATATATATATATATATATGTATACAGTATATATATATATATATATATATATATATATATATATATATATATATATATATATATATATATATATATATATATATATATATATATATATATATATATATATATATATATTTATTTATATATGCATATATATATATATACATATATGTATATATAAATATATTTAAATATATAAATATATATATATATATATATATATATATATATATATATATATATATATATGCATATATATATATATATATATATATATATATATATATATATATATATATATATATATATATATATGTATATATACATATATGTATATATAAATATATTTAAATATATAAATATATATATATATATATATATATATATATATATATATATATATATATATATATATATATATATATATATATATATATATATATATATATATATATTCCTCAACAGTCTCACTCACAATCAAAATATCATCTATAAAAACAGTCACCTTCTGTCAAATCAAACCCAGCCAAAACTACATTCATCGCCCTCTGGAAGGCAGCAGGCACATTAGCAAGGCCAAAACTTAATCTGCTAAACTGATAGTGACAATTACAACTCAAAAATGCTGTAATATGCCTGCTCCCCTCTGCCAGAGGCATCTGGTAATAGCCCCTAACTAAATCTAACTTTGTAAAAACTTTCATACCGTTCATTTTATAGACACAGTCAGACACTACATTTATCGGGAAACGTTCTTTAACAGTTACTTCATTCACCTTCCTATAATCAATACACATATTTAAACTTCCATCCAGGCTTTCATAGAGGTACAATAGGGCTATTCCAGGTACTCTCACTTCTTTCTATTACACCCATTTGCTCTAACTCCAGGCACTGCTCTTCTATTTCTCTGGCAATAGGAGGAGAAAAATGTCGAGGACGCTGATATATGGGGGATCATTACTAAGAACTATCTGAAATTCAGGCAGCATTGACCCCCCAAAATACTCGTCACCATAACTCAAAACTTTCCGTCTATCCCGTAACATCCTATGAAATTGTTCCCTTTCACCTTCACTTATATTTTCATCTATATTGATTTTTTTCTTTCAAACTTCCAGAATCCCAGTCTGCATCCTGCTTTATCTTACCAGTCATAACGTCTCAATTTAACATACCTTTCATCCTCTACATTGAACATCATATACCTATATCCTATGTAATCACCCTCACGTATACCCTGTATTCTTTTCCTCCTTACAGTTGACAAGAAGCTCACATACCCCTTCAGCTCCTGCAAATTCAAAATACCATCATACATATGCACACTTGTTTTCACTAAATTATTTGCTTATTAACCTTCCACTACGTATTCACAATTGTCACCATTGGCAATTCCCAGACTATTCAGCCATACAACTTTTACACTGACAACCTTACTTGCATCTCTTGAAAATTTAACATCTTCTTTTGCTATTAACGGCACACCTTTCCATACCTTCGTACATACACTACCATCTTCATTCAAATGAAATTCCCCACAAAATTTACCCTTAACTTTCATCTTTATCATATTTACACTAGGATGTTCAATCATACTAGATTTTTTCAGGAAATTATAACCTAACAAGACATCATATTTGTCATTTACTCCATCGACCACATAAAAATCCTTATCTTCCATCATCAGCCCCCCAATCATAACATTTGCACTCGACTTTCCTTGCACACACACTTAAATTACCAATACCTTTCACTCCACCTTTACACCCCCTAAATTCACAAACCTCCCTTACCTTATTGTACGCATTCCTAAACATTAAATTGACACCACAACCAGTATCAATCAGACCAACTAGCTCTATTCCATTGAAATTTACTTTTGCACTCATGCAGTCATAAGCTCTTTCACCCATCACGTCTTCGTTTAGTAAACCTTTACAAATAGGCATCACATACAATCCGCTCCCACTCGAGGACTCCCCCAGCTGAACCCTCTTACACTCTAGTTTCCCGAACATCCGGGCTGACTTAATCATTACTTCCTACATACTCCAGCTACATGCCCATCTACACCACATCCAGTACACCACATCCTTGTACACTCTAGCGTAATGACCATCCTTACCACAATTACCACAAATCACATTCATACGATTACTACGAAATCCACTCGCTATGTGCCCAGTCATACCACACCGTTAACATTTTACCCCTTTCTCTTTCTTGCACTTGCTAATTCTATGCCCTACCTCACCACATCCAAAACAAGCACCTAAAGCACATCTACATCCATTCTTCTTATGACCATCTTTTCCACAACTATAACACTTTTCACCACGGACACGACTATTTGACATACCTCATTGCGGACTCACACTCCTATCCCTATTGTGCCAATTACCCTGCATAAATCCACCATTTGCTTGCACAGTTCCACCATTACTTGCCGTAACACTCCTATCTATTACCTGATCAGCTATCCCCATTGGCCCTCTCAAAGTTGCATCCTTATAACTACAAAATTCAATTACACTTCCTTCCATTCCAGTTCGTACACTCACAGATTTACTTTCTTTCATGCACCTATCTAACTCATAATCCTCAACTATCTCTAGTATATCATCCCATGCCAATCTCTCTTGTGTCCACTTTATTTTCTCCTTCCGTTTCAAATGAATAAATTCACACACATTCTCAGGTACTATTGCCAAAAATTTCCTCATTAACTCCTTATTCTCATTTATACCCTCATCTCCATACTTCTTCCTTGCTAATGTTTCTAACCAACACACATACATAGAAATAGCCTCACTCACATTCATTCGACCCTCATCAAAATCATTTTTACGCCAATACTTGACACTCCCTTTCATACGTTTTACCTGCTCAATTATCCTACCTTTCACACTATCGTATTCAACATCCCCCACACTCATTATCGCACCATACATTGTCAACAAATACCATGTCAAATATTCTCCTAACTCCCTAGCCCAAACTCTCTTTCTATCACCATACTTATCCTGACAATACCTCTCATACTCCTTGAAAAACTTGCATACATCCCTACAAACTGCTCATTGAACCTTTCACACCGAGGTACCTCTCTCATAAACACAGTGTTACACACATCACGTTCATTCTCACAGCTTTCATCACTGCTACCTTCCTTCTTGTTTCCCACGTCCTCGCTAGAATATAAATAATCTAATTCCACACTCATAGTCCAATCCTTGATTATACTCTTCCTAGCCCTTTTTTTACTCACCACTTTCACCCATTCAAGATCATCCTCCCTCTCATCCTGACCCTTTTTCTTCTCTTTCTTCACATCACTTTCACCTTTCCTTTCATCCTTCCTCTCACCTTTCTCTTCATCCTTATCATACCTAGTCCCTTCAACTTCACTATAACCATTACTATCACTATCACTTACTTTCCCATTATCACTTACCTTAACCTTTTCTTCTACCAGCAACCCTTTACCCGTAGCTGAGGCGTTCATCCATATGCTCATCCATTCACCTCTCATTCTCTTGTATCCTCATCGCCAAACCTTCTTCCACTATCTCTACAGTTCCTTTTAGAACTTTCAGTTCCTTTCGCATCTCTTCATTCTCACATACCAGCCTCGCATTCTCTCGCAACAACTTCTCTTTCTCTACTAACAACTTCCCCTCAAGCTCCTTAATCAACCACAATTCCTCCCTCAGTAACTTGTTCTGCTGTTCCATTGCTATTTCTTCAGCCTTATATCTAATTCCTAATCCTATCAGTCCTTCGTCAAAGAGTCTGGTTCAATCCCACCTCGGCTGTTCCTGTTTGGGAACCGAAATAATGTGGCGGGATGTTGCAACAACAACCCCTACACCCTTGATGACACTAAACAGACAATTGTTTACGCAACACAAACTTTCCCCTTTCGTTATCATAAACTGGATTCTTAGACAAAAAGGACACAAAACAAAACATAACCTTAATACAATATATCTTACAACTAAACTAACAAAAAAATACCCATCTACAATCAAATAAACCCTAATATAACTTAGAATTAACCGCACACCACCAACACCAAAATAAATATATATATATATATATATATATATATATATATATATATATATATATATATATATATATATATATATATATATATATATATATATATATATATATATATGGGACACCAACACTGTTGTCCACACAAAGCCGAACTGTCTTTTATGGCAAATTACCAGAGCTCTGTGGGTAACACACTACACTGTGTAGAAATTTACCACAACTGCCTCCCTGATTGAAGTAGTAGTTATCATCGTCATCGTCAAAATATCATCATCATCAATCGGAAGTTCATTCAATCCGGGTCATCAACAATTATCTAAATCTGAGCAGTCGTGTCAACTTCCTTGTTATAAGTCAGGTCGTCAACACAAAATTTCGCATTCAAGGAAAATCTCTCCATAGGAGGAATTACGTCCTGCAAATAAAAAATGAAAAACTTACGAATACTCTTAGCTAACTAAACTATATCACTATAATCAAAGATAAACAATAAACTTTCTATTATTCAAAATCACTCCTAGCAAAGTTAATAAATTGTACTTACTGTTTAAATAAACAAAACACTTACACACTGGTAAAAAAATATAAAGTAAATCCAGCACTCAAACCACAGAACTGCCTCTACCTACAGTCATATGAAAAAGAACATTCACAAGAGATATTCACTACTTTCCTAACCAAGCTAGAAACATAAACAAACAACCTCATTTATACCAACAGTCTTTCTCACAACAAACAATCGATTCACTAACTACCTCTCGCGCTCTGACAAACACACACACACACACACTATCTCTCTCTCTCTCTCTCTCTCTCTCTCTCTCTCTCTCTCTCTCTCTCTCTCTCTCTCTCTCTCTCTCTCAGGACTTGGCAAAAAACAAAACATAAAAATTAATTCCCTACATTGTGCTTCACAAGACATTAGAAGAGTTGGAAGTCACAGACCTACATGGCTGAAGACTATGAAGCAGGAAGTAGGAGATGGTGAATGGAGAAGTATTGGATTAAAAGCTCAAGATAGAGATGACTGGAGAATCTCACCGAGGCCCTTTGCCTTAATAGATGGTGTTGATGAAACCTCTCCCAACTCCTACCCGACCTCTTCTACTCATCGTGACTTATTTCTCTCGAACTGAACGAAGGGTGCCAGTGGGCTCTTTTAGGAAGGATTTATCCTCCATCCATCACCTTCTTCATTTTCCTTTGGCCTAAAACAGGTTGGTGTGCCTCTAGAAATAAGAAGAGCTAATTGACAATGAATGAAAGTTGCTTACTATCCTTAACGCAAATCCTATTCCAAACCACCAACAAATAAAAGTTGCCGATTAACCTTGACCCACATCCTATTCCCAATCACTAACAAATAAAAGTTGCAGATTATTCCCTATCCTAAATCACCTACAAACTAAAATACCTAACCAAACACCTAGCAGCTGCAAGTGTGCAAGAGCTCTTGCGGGCCGTAAGGGTCAGGTAATCGGAAACAACAACAAGATCCTGTGGAGCTGCCAGTTAGTATATTTCATTCCTACTATTGTCATCCTTTTAACCTGATAATAAGTATCAGTGATCAACTCTAGAACCACCGGTGAAAGGGTCAATGTTAGTTGCAATAATTGTTTATTTCCAAAAAAATTCTTCGTAGAAACATCTGCGGCAACGTGATATTTTTAATATTGAGAGCAGTAGGCTCCGAGTGCATAAGCAAGGGAAAGTGTGGTTTATAAATTAACTCTCTACTTTAATCTAGTTATATTGAAAGTTATCATAATTTATCTTGATCGAGAGCAAAAAAGTTTATCATTTTATTAAATGAAACCAAAATAAGACAAGTTGGTGTAAAAAAAAAAAAAAAGAAAAAAAAATGAAATCTAAGTTATATGCGCATTTACCTAAATGTTTCGGTCTACTCCAATAATCAAAGAAATAAATTTTCCAGCTTATTATTTAATATATTGAGTTGTTCGATTATTGAGATGAATGTAGACTAAACATGGTTTTACATTGATTAAGTTTCATTATCATGAGCTTTTTAAATACGTGCTTGGTTTACCACAATCTATGATCTTTTTAGTTAAGAATACGTTGAAAAGTATCATCGTTGTGTGACGAGATGTCACAATAATAACCCTCACACTCTTTAATTACTGCAACAGTCAATATTCTCAGCAATGCAAACTTTTCCATTACGTTATCAGCAACTAGATTCCCGGACAGAAAGGAAATAAAAAATAAAACATAACTTTAATGCTATATTTCCTTAAAACTAAAACACTTATGACAAAACACAACTACATCTAAAATACATATTAGTTCAATAGTATTTTAATAATGCTTACTCAAAAATCCTTAAACAAAAACCAGAGCAGACTATAGAGAAAAACTGAACATGAAAATTAAATGAAACAGTCTCATTTATATAAACCAGAAAGAAAAATATCCAATATGTACCTCAAAGAAATAATTTTATAAATGTATATTTATTGATGAGAAAACTGTCCTCAGTACACAAGGCGAACAGTCCTTCTCAGCACAGGCACAATATCTGTTGAAAACGGAACTATATTCAGTTCACATTAACTCAGCTGAGTAGTCACTTAGTGGCGGTCATAATTGTCGTCATCATCATCATCATGTTAAACCAGAGGAATATATATTCTACACTCTGGGTCATTAATGATCTAACATTCTTGGACGATTATCCTTTTAAAAAAATCATTGTACTTTCCATGTCGACATCAATCAGCTAATCATGTATTGGTCTGGCTAACAACACAGCAATCAAAGGACACAACTTTCTCTGGCGGCAGTCAATAAAAAAAAAAAAAAACAGACATTTACCACAGCCCTAACCAAGCTAAACAACCTCAATTATTATAACAGTCTTTCTCGCAAGAAAACAACCATAACTCTAAGTAACTGTCACTCACTAAAACGCGCTCTCTCTCTCTCTCTCTCTCTCTCTCTCTCTCTCTCTCTCTCTCTCTCTGCAAAAAGTAAAATTGAAAACGAAAAACTGGTCCTCCACAGTTCAATCGTGTATTTTGCATAAGGAGATATAGATTTCATAATCTATTTCATAATTGATCACAAAACTATCTATTTTGAAGAAATAGATGTAATTATATGATGAGCCTGGGTGACACTGATGACATGGAGTCGCTTTTGGTATATACACACACACACACACACAACACACGCATATATATATATATATATATATATATATATATATATATATATATATATATATATATATACATATATATTTGTGTATATATGAAATATTAGAATAAAAAGCCAAAGAATAGTCACGATGCTTATGGATCATATGATATCATGAAATGGAAATGTTGTCATATATATATATATATATATATATATATATATATATATATATATATATATATATATATATATATATATATATATATATATATATATATATATATATATATATATATATATATATATATATATACAGTATATGAGACATCGGAACATGGATTTTTTTTTCACTTTTTTTACAAAAAGGTTTGTGAATACAATTGTACATAGCCGATAACTTCAGTTGAGTACCTTATGTAACGATTGCTCTAATGTTACTGCCTAACCTTCTGCAAGTAAGATGCAATGCTACTCCATTAACATACTTTTGCTAGTTTTCGTGGAATTCTCCCGTGTGATGGAAATATGCTGACAAACACATCACCTTATGATTCTTGTGTCACATCCCTTATAACTGAATTTTGTGATCACGCCTTCCAATTTATAACACTAATAGTACTCTTAAAAGGGTCATTAAACTCACTAAATAAAACACATATTAGGCATAAAAGGATTAGCACATTACTTCCCCTTCCCCTCAAGCTTCTTACTCCGTTAGAATTTGCTCCCCCACCCTCTCTAATCAGTGATTTATGAAGGACATTCCGACTCGGAATTGGTATAGCATGTACTAAACAGAAAGGCAACATGAAATACGTACATAGAAACCACCCAGAAAATAACAGATATCTCTAAAAAAGAAAAATATAAAAATTAAATATTGTATGTAAAATTGTACGTATTATAATATAAAATAATTTCACTCATTTATTTTTATGGCCTCTGCAACTAGAATACAGAATACCCAAAATAAAAAAAATCATATTAATATCAGTATTACACAACCTCATCAATAACTTCCCTCTGGTTGTGGTCATTCCGGGCTTTTTGGGCGGGACAGAGGTAGGAATAAATATTCCTTCATCCCTCGATTTTACTTGTCCGGGTTTATGGCAAAATTTCGCAACACAACTCACCACCATCTTTTCGCCATTTTTAAATTCACTACTACACCTGCACTTGTAACGATCAATCGGTTGCCGATAGCCGTTTTACTGAGAAAATCATCCATCTTCCCGACCTTCTCTTATAACTTTATGTAAAAGGTATTCACATCTACACATTCTCTAACCTTGCCTTTCCTCGATGCTGAACTTTAATCCCGTAGCCAATAGTCCTTCGGGAACCGCCTTGGCTCAAGCAACCAGGAATCATAAAAATACATAAATAAAACAGCCTTTACCTGATGGATCATATCAGATCTATTTAACCTCTGATTGTTTTTAGGTTCACTCAGCAGTATGTCATACGTATTGCTACACTCAGCAAAATTACTACAACACTTTACGTATGCATTAATCATCAACTTTATTAAAACACGTCAAAAGAAGAAATGAGTTCTGTTCAGGCAACAACAGCATAGAAAAATAAATATACTCATTAAATCGAGGAATGATACTAATGCAAGGGTAAAAAGGTATACTCTGATTGACACTTTGAAAACTACCTCTTCCTGCACCACATGTATTTGTGCCTCATGATGTTCACACAATGCACCATTGATAATGCTATGTATCACTACTGTGTTAGATTTGACCATCTTTACTCGGTACTGACCCAAATATGCTGGCTCTAGTTTATGTTTCCTAGGTTGCAATCATTTCAAATACACACAATAGCCCACAAATACTTTTACCTGAGCGGGTTTGACCCGATCATCATACTTTGACCTGTGTTTTTCATTAGCTCTTTTAAAAAACCTATCAGTGGTGTTGATCACTCTCGTTAAGAGATTTAGTAAATAGACGCGGCATTGCTCAGTTAAATAATTTGGCAACTGTTGCGAATTAATCAGGACCGTATATGGTAACACAGGATCTTGTCCATACAATAAGAAGAAAGGCATGTCCCAGAGCGAAGCATTATATAAAATGCTCAAAGCTAGCTCAACTGTAGGAAACATACAGTGCCAATGAAGGGATTCATCAACCACTAAGTAACGTAAAATTTGCACTACTCTAGTATGCGATTCCCCTAAGCCTATATGTGATCATATATATATATATATATATATATATATATATATATATATATATATATATATATATATATATATATATATATATATATATATATATGCGTGTTGATGTCTTGCCGGATTATATACAGGAGAGGGGGTTTCCATCCACCTCGTCCCGTCCCTTTCAGTCGCCTTTTACGACACGCAGGGATAACGTTGGCGCTATTCTAATTGCTTTTATGCCCCCGCAGTCACAGAAGTTTTGGAAAGAAGTGAAGACAGTAAGGAAGGCTGGCTCAAGAATTGAAGAGACAGTGAAAGATGGAAATGGAGGGTTGTTAAAAGGAAAGGAGGCAAGGAAAAGGTGGGCGGAATATTTTGAAAGTTTACTGAATGTTGGGGATAATAGGGAGGCAGATATAATTGCTGTTGCAGGTGTTGAGGTGCCAGTGGTGGGAGATGAGAATGAGAGAGAGATTACAATAGAGGAAGTGAGGAGAGCACTAGATGAAATGAGAGTAGGAAAAGCATCTGGTATGGATGGTGTGAGAGCAGATATGTTGAAGGAAGGGGGTGTTTGTGTATTTGAATGATTGGTGATATTATTTAATGTGTTTTGTGTTGTCAATGGAAAAAGTAGATTAGGTTTGTGCATGTATTTTACCACTATAAAAGGGTAAGGGAGATGTGCATGCGTGTTGTAATTCAAGAGGTATTAGTTAATTGAGTGTAGCTGGAAAAGTGTATGGTAGAGTAATGATTAATAGGATTAAGGATAAAACAGAGTATGCAATCTTAGAAGTACAGGGTGGTTTTAGAAGAGGTAGGGGTTGCATGAATCAGATTTTTACAGTTAAGCAGATATGCGAGAAATATTTAGCAAAAGGTAAGGAGGTGTATGTTGCGTTTATGGATCTGGAGAAAGCTTATGATAGAGTTGATAGGGAAGCAATGTGGAATGTGATGAGGTTATATGGAGATGGTGGAGGGTTGTTGCAAGCAGTGAAAAGATTCTACAAAGGTAGTAAAGCATAGGTTAGAATAGGAAATGAAGTGAGTGATTGGTTTCCGGTGAGAGTGGGGCTGAGACAGGGATGTGTGATGTTGCTGTGGTTGTTTAACTTGTATGTTGATGGAGTGGTGAGAGAGGTGAATGCTCGAGTGCTTGGACGAGGATTAAAACTGGTAGGCGAGAATGACCATGAATGGGAGGTAAATCAGTTGTTGTTTGCGGGTGATACTGTACTGGTTGAAGACACAGAAAAGAAGCTTGACCGACTAGTGACAGAATTTGGAAGGGTGTGTGACAGATGGAAGTTGAGAGTTAATGTGGGTACGAGAAGGGAAGGTGGTGCAAGGTTGAATATCATGTTGAAAGGAGAGTTACTTGAGGAGGTAGATCAGTTTAAGTACTTGGAGTCTGTTGTTGCAGCAAATGGTGGAGTGGAAGCAGATGTACGTCAGAGAGTGAATGAAGGTTGCAAAGTGTTGGGGGCAGTTAAGGGAGTGATAAAAAATAAAAGGCTGGGCATGAATGTAAAGAGAGTTTGATGTGAGAAAGTGATTATACCAACTGTGATGTATGGATCGGAGTTGTGGGGAATGAGAGTGATGGAGAGACAGAAATTGAATGTATTTCAGATGAATTGTCTGAGAAGTATGGCTGGTTTATCTGGAATAGATAGGGTTAGGAAAAATGTGGTGAGGGTGAGAACGGGTGTAAGAAATGAGTTAGCACCTAGAGTGGATATGAATGTGTTGAGGTGGTTTTGCCATGTTTAGAGAATGGAAGATGGCTGTCTGCTAAAGAAGGTGATGAATGCAAGAGTTGATGGGAGAAGTACAAGAGGAAGGCCAAGGCTTGGGTGGATGGATAGGGTGAAGAAAGCTCTGGGTGATAGGAGGATAGATGTGAGAGAGGCAAGAGAGCATGCTAGAAATAGGAATGAATGGCGAGCGATTGTGACGCAGTTCCGGTAGGCCCTGCTGCTTCCTAGGGTGCCTTAGATGACCGCAGAGGTAGCAGCAGTAGGGGATTCAGCATTATGAAGCTACATCTGTGGTGGATAACAGGGGAAGGTGGGCTGTGGTACCCTAAAGTACCAGCTGAACTCGGTTGAGTCCCTTGTCAAGCTGGGAGGAACGTAGACAATAGAGTTCAACTTTTTTTTTCGTTTCATTTGTTGATATTGTCTACCCCCAACATTGGGGGAAGTGTTTTGGTATATATATATATATATATATATATATATATATATATATATATATATATATATATATATATATATATATATATATATATATATATATATATATATATATAAGCCTTATACTTCTTGTCTTGATGTTGATTTAGGTATTGTTATAAAAAAACGGAATGAGGTTCTCTGTAGAAAAAGTCCTGCTTTCTTCGGGAATAAACTTGATTTCTTTCGCAAATGAATATTTAATAAGTTTATCCGAATATATCCTACAGTAATAGAAGCAACCCAGTAGAAACCGGGGTTTTTGGATAAAGATAATATACTTGGCAATCGATAAATAATGGGAAAACTAACCTTTTCTTCCCAATGCATTATTTTCTGGGAAGCATAATTAATCCACGAACAATTACGTAAAATATTGGGATTCTCTTCCTCTGAAATATTTATTTTCCTCTTTTTTTTTCTTCTTATATAACCACACTTATCCTCCACTGCTAAGTGTGATTCTGAGTTATCTTTTACAACAGACAAACACATTTTGTTTTTTATTCTATCTCGACTGTAAAGATACCTAAGACCCCCCTCCACCAGAGAGAGAGAGAGAGAGAGAGAGAGAGAGAGAGAGAGAGAGAGAGAGAGAGAGAGTCAACCATAATATAAAAGATTATTTATGATTTACTTTTGAGGTTTGTTACCTGGGTTGGGGGATCCGGGGGTAAGTATATGACCTGGGCAAGTTTGTGACCTAGGCAAGATTTTGACATGCGTATTAGGTACAAAGGACTTGCCCCTGGCTAGGTCTGTGACCTAGGAAGCGGGTTCCTGGGGCTTGTTCTCCTGGTTAGGTATATGACCTGGGAATTATTGGTTACTTTAGGTTTGTTAAGTTTTGGGGCCTTTTACGAATCTGGAAAGTGTTGAATATTTTCCTGTGTTTTTTTTTTCTCTGTTTTCGCACATGTGCAGGGGTTGGGGTGGGGGTGGGGAACAATTTATTTGCCAAAGAAAAAAATATCAAATCTGTTGAAAGCACAATATCCAGTGTAGGAATTCTTATTATTGGACATGTAATTCCATGTTGTTGTATAATTTCATCCTTATTTGTTGGCATATATATATATATATATATATATATATATATATATATATATATATATATATATATATATATATATATATATATATATATATATATATATATATATGTGTGTGTGTGTGTGTGTGTATGTGTTTTGTGTATATATATATATATATATATATATATATATATATATATATATATATATATATATATATATATATATATATATATATATATATGTAATTATTGTTTTTCAAGTTTAATTATATAAATTATATTTGATTAATCATATAATTTTCGTAATTAATCAATACCAAAGTACAGATTAGCATTTTA
>NW_027169336.1:46313-51313 GCF_036898095.1 Palaemon carinicauda
ATGTGCAAGCAAATTGATAGGACATGTCTATAGGTACCGTTGTTAGTTTATAGATGATAATGTTGAACATTTTCTATTTTTAACATTACTGACATAAAGCGCATTTTACTGACAATGGGTATACAAATTGATAGGAAACGTGTATAGATTATAGATTATATTTGAGAATGTTCTTTTTATTTCACCAAGATTGATGCCTCTCTGCCTCCCTTTTTTTTTTGTGAACTATACCAGAAAATATGTAGCCTTGTATAACATTAAATAACTCGTGGTTCCACTGAATTCAATGAGTTATTTTAGTGTCAAATTAATCCCAGAACCAAAGATAAAGTCATTGTACTTGAAGTGATTTTGTCGAGCATCTTTGGGAAAAGCATCAATAATGAAACAGAACATCATAATATTTAGTGATACCAGCATTTATCTCGACCATGAACTATAGTTTATTTTTTCTAACATTATCTATAGATATTTCTATCTCTTTTGCAAAGATAAAGTAATCCTAATCTGTAGATCCTTTGAAAATAACTGATAAGTATATTCACGATCTATATTGCGAAAAACTATCAGATAAACTGATTTTAAGGGAATTATATCCGACAGACTATTCTCTCTCTCTCTCTCTCTCTCTCTCTCCTCTCTCTCTCTCTCTCTCCTCTCTCTCTCTCTCTCTCTCTCTCTCTCTCTCTCTCTCTCTCTCTCTCTCTCAGGTTTAATTAGATAATAATTGGTACTTTGTGGCTTATTGTAATAATTCTAAATCCCAAATGTTATTTATAAGACTTATAAACACACACGTACACACAGACAAATATACGCATATGCAAAGACACATACACACACATACACACTCACAGTTTTGGTACATCAATAAAATGAGAAAAGCCTTGAACATATTTCTGGCTGATTAATGCTGGTTTTAAGAAAATTCATTAAATCCATGACCCCCATCTCTCTCTCTCTCTCTCTCTCTCTCTCTCTCTCTCTCTCTCTCTCCTCTCTCTCTCTCTCTCTCTCTCTCTCTCTGATGGACTTTCTCTTTCCCATGCAGGTTTAAAGGATATATTTCGATGACAAGTAACTCTAAAAGCGTTCATTAAAATGAATTCACAAGGTGTAGCCTTTCTGTGTTAATAACTGTGAAGGTAACCGAATACAAGCAGGGAATTGAACCTACCTTACCTTCCATTTGTTGGACATTAGAAGCCCTATGAAAAAAAAAAAAAAAATAGAATTTTAGCAAATTCGAAGGAATATCAAATCATATAATATCTATGAAAGAGAAACCTTCAAGCAGTATGAGACTTGTCTGAAATTTGTGTGTTTATTGAAATTAACTTAAGGATAATTGAACGATACGTCTTTCTGTTAATAGAAATTGTTTTTATTAGTGCACAAATCATTACCGGATTCCTTATGAAGGCTTATGAAGCGGGAAGAAAGTGAAAGGAATAATATCTGCAAAATCTGTGAGGTAACCGCCATACATTGTGTTTGTTGATTCACGATATAAATATTTGAATAATCTCTACCATATATTGGATAATTATGGACATATAATATCTCTCTGTATATATCTATCGTCTTATATCAATTCTTGATTTTGTGTGTGTATATATATACATATATATATATATATATATTATATATATATATATATATATATATATATATATATATATATATATATATATATATATATATATATATATATATATATATATATATATGTGTGTGTGTGTGTGTGTGTGTGTGTATGTGTGTGTAAAATGAGACGGGGTTGGTTAATAATACCATAATAACGGTTGATCTGTTGGAAAACGGTAAAACAGTATAAACACTGTTATGTCTCTCCTCTCTCTCTCTCTCTCTCTCTCTCTCTCTCTCTCTCTCTCTCCTCTCTCTCTCTCCTCTCTCTCTCTCTCTCTCTCTCTACAATAAAATTTTATATTTTTGTGCATGTTTAAGTGCATATGTATGCAAACAAGCGTTTCACTGTTCCCCTCATCAGTTAATAACTCGTAAAATGATACTTAACCTGAAAAAAAAAACCAGTTCAATCTTTCCATTCCCCTCCCTTTGCCCATTGATTTAAGTGCGGATTTAACCATTTCTATTCTAGCATATATATATATATATATATATATATATATATATATATATATATATATATATATATATATATATATATATATATATATATATATATATACATATATATACATATATATATATATATATATATTATATATATATATATATATATATATATATATATATATATATATATATATACAAACCATGTTGCAATTTTTACATATGTAAATACAGTAGATACACACATATTTATAAATATGTCTATATATATAGGCCTATAAATACCTATATATGTTCATATATACACATATATTTCACATACACACACATACTCACACACACACACACACACACACACACACATATATATATATATATAATATATATATATATATATATATATATATATATATATATATATATATATATATATATATATATATATATATATATATATATCATAGACTCCTTTAAGGAAGGACTGGAACGTCAGGACCTCGGGGTTTTTAACTTGAGTGTGAGAGACTTCATGCCTGATTTTTTTTAAAAATGGACATATGTTATGTATTTTCAAATTTTAAGATCATTTTGCTCCCACAACTTTTCCTGTTTTTATCTCGTTTTCTATGCAAATCCCATTTTCTGTTCAAATCTCACTGACTAATGTGTTTTGTTTCAGTTTTTGTTATAGAAACAGTCCAGCTGGTGATCTCACAATATGCCACGTCACTGTAGCTGCTTTGGTTGTAAAGGGAACTATGATGGGACACCTTATGTAAAAGTCATATCCTTCCCAAAAGATCCTGAGGAGAGGGAGAGATGGATATTGGCAATGCCGAATGAGAAAGAAAGCTTGAGACGCTTGAAGGAGATATATATTTGTGAGACACATTTCAATTGTGAATGGGTGTCAGTTAAGGGGGGCAAGCGACCCAAACAACCTCCATCAATATTTCCTGGAATACCAAAATCAGCTTTGAAGCAGGTTACCTCAGCCCCACGCCCAACATCATCTTCTACATCATAATCAAGAACTAAAAAGGTGCATGCAGTTGCTAAGGCTGTAGACAAAATCAGAGATTTCGACCAATTTCGCGCCAAGATTAGCTCCTATTTTCCTGGTTTTAACGTCATAAAAAACCAGAAAGATCTCTACCTATCAAGAACTGACGCTACTGGACAAACTCTCAAGCAGTTCTTTCATCTACAACAAGTCAACTCACCTTTTGGATTCCTATTCTTGAATAGAGTTGAGAAAGATGGCATTGAGGTGCCTAAACGACTTTTTCCTTTGCAAAAGAACAGCTTACTCTCAAAATAGTCCCAGATTACATCCATAACTGAACATGTAAACACCTATGAGTACACAAGCCAGGAAAGTCTTCAGTACATAATAAGCCAGCTCTGCAAAATGACTGAGGCACACAAGCTTCCTCATTTAACATTCATTCTGTCACAGCTGCGGCTTGTGTTCAAACCTCCTCATGGTCGTCGATTTCATAACGACACTCTGATATTCGCAATGCAGCTTCACAACATATCACCCAGTGCATACAAAATGATTCGTCAATCTGGCTTAATCATTCTACCATCAACAAAAAAAGATGAAAGAAGTGCTTTCTAGTAGTCTGCAGGACTCCAACCTCAAAACGTTATTTGACCAGCTTAAGCCGCAGCAGCGTTTGGTGAATCTAATGTTTGATGAAGTAAAGCTGATCGAGACATTGCGATTTTCTGGAGGACATGTTCTAGGATATGCTCAAAACGTTGCAGCGGGTAGTGACCATGAAATGCTTGCTTCACATGCTATGGTTGTTGAAGTTGCCTGGCATTTTGGTGGTCCACGCTATATTCTACGCGTTTTACCCTGCAAAAAGCTAGCTGCCGATAAGCTGAGTGAACTTCTTACTGAAGCTGCCTCAGCTGTAGTTGGTGCTGGCGGGTACTGTGATTTCTTTGATATGTGACAATTGCAATACCAATCGCAGTGTCTATTCGAAACTTGGAGGACCTGGAAGTTGTCAAGTGCTATCCATTCAAGAGCAATCTATGTTCTTAGTGTACGACTACGTGCACATCTTCAAAAATGTTCGTAACAACTGGATTACTGTTGATGGCCAGACACTCTCATTTCTTGTACATGGCAATGAGTACAAAGCTTACTGGAGTGATATTCGGAAGCTTTATGAGATCGACCGAGCTACTCCTATTCGCTTAACCAAGCTGACGCACACCGCTGTTTTCCCCAAACCCCTTCAACGCCAGAGCGTACCCTTAGTATGTCAGGTGTTCAATGACAAGACTGTCGCTGCCTTAAAGACCTTCAAGGATTCATTGGGCATCAGTGAAGGCACCATCATTCTCACCCAGACAATGAGTGAGTGGTTCAAGATAATGAATTTGAAAGACCGTTTCTCAGCTAGACATCTACGTGACGAATCCAGACAGCCTTGGACAGCAGACTGTACATCTTTCACTAAGTTGGAGGACGCCTGCAAAATTATATCGACCTGCACATGGCAAGGAGGTAGTGGTCGTAAGCTGAAGTTAACTAAGCAAACTGCTGAAGCATTCATTGTGTCTACACATAATAATGTGGCTGCTGCCTAATTGCTTCTGGTAGAGAAAGACTTTGACTACGTTCTTCCTGCTATATTCGCGGATGAAGCCTTGCAAAAGTTTTTCGGTCAAGCCAGGCAAAGAAGTGGTGGAAACTTCTACATTGAAGTAGTTGACACTATGGCTGAAGCAAAAGTTACAAATTTGCAGACACTTCTAAAGCATGACATTATGCCAGAATCTAGTTCTCGTGTGCTTGATTGCGACAAGAATTGTACTTCTTCCATAAATCCAGATGAGCGAAGTGAACTCATTGACGAGATCACTCCTCAAGACACTCGGGA
>NW_027169336.1:61313-68813 GCF_036898095.1 Palaemon carinicauda
CTCCCCTGAATAGTTGACCACCCTTGAAGTCTGAAGTTCTACTAAGATAGACCTTTAGGCATTCTACTGGACATAGAGATGCATCTTCTTTCAGAGGGCAGATTCTCCAGGGACCCCACCTGTTGGTGGGTAACTCATTCTTGGCGAGAAACGTAGGATCCGGAAAAAGGTTCAGCTCCCCCCCATCCAGGAACTGAACACGACCTGCCTCTCTCGAGAGGGCTACGATCTCACTAACCCTGGCCCCGGACGCGAGTGCAAATAGGAAAATAACTTTTTGCACATTCTTCATTGCTCAACAGGGAGGCGAAATGAAGAACTTTGTCTAAAGACCATGAGATGGGCTTTGGAGGTGCTGAAGGTCTGAGCCTAGCGCAGGCTTTCGGAACTTTATTAAAGATCTCGTTACCTAGGTCGATCTAGAAGGCAAATAAAATGGGTCTCATCAAAGCAGATTTACACACTGAAATCGTGTTAGCTGCCAACCCTTGGCCATGGAGGTGGATGAAGAAAGATAAGCAGAAGTCTGTTGAGATCTCCTGCGGATTCTTTGCCTTTACAAAGGCCACCCATTTTCTCCAAGATGACTCATATTGCCTTCTAGTCGATTTGCACTTATATTCCTCTAGGAAGTCTATGCTGGCTTTCGAAATCCCGAAACGCTTTCTCACCGCTAGGGCGAGAAAATCATGAGCTGCAGGGTCTGGGTTTTCTGTAATGAAGCGCAGACAGTCGACTTCTGGACTCGCTGGGTTAGAACTGGATGTGGTAGCGGCACGAACTTCATCTGTAGTTCCAACGCCAAGGGGAACCACATACTGTTCGCCCACTTGTGGGCCACTATTGCCGCTACCCCCTTGAAGGATCTCAGTTTGTTGAGGACCCTCAACAGAAGGTTGTGAGGAGGGAACAGATAAATCCTGGACCATCTGTTCCAGTCGAGGGACATTGCGTCCACTGCTTCCGCTAAGGGGTCCTCGTACGGGGACACGTACAGGGGCAACTTCTTGTTGTCTTTCGTCGCAAAGAGGTCTATTTGCAGCTCTGGGACTTGATTCAGAATGAAGGAAAATGATCCTGGGTTTAAGGACCATTCCGACTCTATCGGTGTGAACCTGGATAGAGCGTCCGCTGTCACATTGCGGACTCCTTGAAGGTGAACTGCCGACAGGTACCACATCTTCTTTTCCGCCAATCGGAAAATGGCTAACATCACTTGGTTGAGAGGTGGTGACCTCGACCCTTGTCTATTCAAGCATCTCACAACCACCTCGTTGTCCGTCACCAATCTTATGTGGATCGAGTGACGCGGGGAGACTTTCTTTAAGGTAAGGAGCACTGCCATAGCTTCCAGAAAGTTTATATGAAAGGTCCTGAATAGCTTGGACCAAGTCCCCTGGACTTTTTTCCGATGAGAGTGACCTCCCCATCCCTCCTTTGAGGCGTCTGAGTGAATCGTCAACGACGGGGGAGGTGGCTGAAGAAGAACCGACTTCTTTAGATGTCTGGCTTGGGACCAAGGTCTGAGAAGAGTACGTAGCCGAGGCGGCACTGGTCTTCTCAGGTCTTTTCGCGCGTTTGATGCATACCTTCTCCAAACTCCGGTTGCATCCTTTAGCTGTGCTCTTAGCACTGGGTCTGTCACTGAAGCAAACTGGAGAGAGCCTAGTACCCTCTCCTGTTCGCATCTTGATATCCTTTCGGAATCTAGAAGTCTCTTGAAAGAGCCCGCTATCTCCTTCCTTTTCTTCGTCGGGATGGAGAAACTGTGTGACAAAAGGTCCCAGTGGATTCCCAGCCACTGGAACTTTTGGGATGGAGAAAGTCGAGACTTTTTTCTGTTGATCTTGAAGCCTAGGTACTCTAGGAACTGGATCACCTGACTGGAAGCTTGCAAGCATTCGGTCTCGGATGCTGCCCACACCAGCCAGTCGTCCAGGTAGGCTACTACCTGAATTCCCTTTAGGCGTAATTGTTTGAGAGCTGCGCTCGCAAGCTTCGTGAAAATCCTTGGGGCTATGTTTAGCCCGAATGGCATGGCTCTGAAGGCGTACAGTCTCCGTTGTAGCCTGAACCCTAGGTAGGGGGAGAGTCGACAGCTGATTGGAATGTGCCAATAGGCGTCTGACAAGTCTATAGAGACTGAGTATGCCCTCTTGGGCAGTAAGGTCCTTATGTGTTACAGTGTTAGCATCTTGAATTTGCAATTCACTATGAACTTGTTGAGTGGTGACAAGTCCAGAATGACTCTGAGCCTTCCGAGTCTTTCTTGGGAACACAAAACAGCCTCCCTTGGAATTTGATGGACTTCACCTTTCGGATCACATTTTTCTCCAACAGTTCTTGAACGTACTCCTCCAAAACGGGGGTGGAGTGTTGGAAAAACCTAAGGCATGGGGGTGGAGTGCTGGACCAGCTCCAACCCAGTCCATTCTTGAGTAGGCTTTGGGCCCAGGGATCGAAGGTCCAGCGATCCCAAAATTTCATCAGTCTCCCTCCTACCGGTATCATTTCACTTGGACTGCCGTCCTGAGGTCTTGCCTCCCTGACCACGACCACCTCTGAATCCCCTTCCCCTTGAGGGGCGCCTAGACGAGCCTCTGGCTGCTCCTCTAGGTTTTGCACGAAAGGAAGAAGACTGTCCTTCGAACGTTGGGGTGAATGTGGTTGACTGACCTGGCACAGCCTGGGGTACCCACTGAAAAGCAGTCGGGGTTTGTGCCACCATCTGGGGCACTGGAGGCAAAGGCAATTGCAGTTGCTGTTGCTGTCTATAAGGCTTGGCTGGCCGAGATGGTAGCCTAGTCCTCATATTCTTCCTCTTTGGTTGAGGACCCTCATCCGGGGAAGATTTTCTTTTGATAGCCAGGCCCCACTTCTGGAGAAGGTTTCTATTCTCCACGGCGGCCTTATCAACAACCTCTTTGACCACATCGGTAGGGAAAAGGTCTTTTCCCCAAATGTTGGAGGAGATTAATTTCCTTGTCTCGTGTCTCACCGAAACCCCGGTGAACATGAACTCCCTGCAAGCTCTCCTTGCCTTGATGAAGCCATAAAGGTCCTTCGTCACTGTGGCTAGGGGAGACTTAGCCACTACCATGAACATTTTATGGACCTTAGGGTCACTTGCCATTGTCTCAAGAGTAGTCTGATGAGACATTGAGGCAGCCAGTCTTTCTTTGGTCTCGAACTCTCTTCGTAAAAGAGATTCGGACAGCTTGGGGAGGTCCTCGCCGAATTGCCGTCCGGCAATATCAGCCTCCAACTTTCCCACTGAGAATGTCAGATAGTCATCCTTCCAGTCTTTGTGGTCCATAGGCAGAGCCAGCGACAAGGGTTTACACTCCTCCAGGGAGGGGCAAGGCTTGCCGGCCTCGACTGCCTTTAGGACAGCCGCAAACCCTTTCTGTAAAAAGGGGAAGGCTCTATCAGTAGAGGACACAAAAGAAGGGAGCTTCTTGCTCAATGCAGCTACCTTCGAATTAGAGAAGCCCCTCTCTTTCATCGAGGATGAAAGTAGGGCTTGAGCCTTAGCGTGGTCCATAATAATGACCTCCTTCGGCTCTGTCTCCTCCCTTGAAGCTGGTTCTTTTCTCAGCAGGACATAGCAGTCCGGATATGATGCCTTGCTGGGCCAGAATTCTACCTCCTCTAGGGGAACTGAACCCAGCTTATCCGAGATGACGATCTTTCCAGTCGTCATCGGCATGTGCTCAGCATACCTCCATGGGTTAGCATCTGAGCATATGGGAAGGTCTTTCACATTGAGCCTTTTTTGGGGCCCATGTGATTCTGCTAGGGACTGCATACGCAGTTCCATTGCAGCCGCCTTCTCCTGATTCTCCTTCTGCATTTGTTGGATCATTCCAACAATCGAAGAGAGGGCCTGTCCCAGTTCTACTGGGAGACCAGCCGATGTTGAGGGGATAGCCTCCGGCATCTGAACCGGAGTAGCCGACACCTCGTCGACCTCATCCTCTACGACATCCGGGGTTTGAACTTGATCCTGACCTTCTGCCAGGAGGTCTTCTTCCAAACGTTCGTCCAGGTCAGACATCCTGTCATACAACTGGATGTCTTGCATCGCAACTGCGACTTCCGCGTCCACCTGGACTTGATCTTGAGGGATCTCCTCTTGAGGCTGGGGAATCACTGCCTCAGCTGATGCCTGGGGAAAAAGATACGCCCTCATCTTCTCACTTGGAAGATAAGGACCAGAGGTGTTCTTCTTGAAGCCTCTTACCCAAGTACGAAGCTTTTCCCTTGCTATATCCCTTGATTCCGCCGTTCTAGGGGAATCAAAAGCCTCAGTAATCAGGTTAGTGCATACAGTACATACCTGAGGGTCCCAATACTGGAGATCATCCTTGGAGACAGCGCATGCTGCGTGTCTCCTACAACACTCATGTCCGCAGAGGTTCTTGCTGCGGACATTGCAGAAAACATTTCCGCACTTCGGAGGGTCTTCCTGTAAAGAGAAGAAATTTCCATGAGTATCAAGTGAACTATGTATCACTGGATATGCATAGTATAGCATAACAATTCATAAAGGAAAGACACACACTTGTGTTTCCCTCACAACCCATTGTTGCAGCCTTCCAGATAATAAAATCAAAATGGTTTATCTCTTCTAGAGTAACCAATGCAAGGTTTCCAGAGGAAACAGGTGGATCTCACACCTAGGCAATGATTTTGAAATCCTGGATATTAGACAGGGAAGAACTCTGCTTCCTATCTGAGGGCAACAGCAAAGGGCTGTGCAAGAAAACACAATCGTGTTAGAAGATACAGTGCTGTACCTAAACCTTTACTATAGTTTTCTTCTTACTGTATATGCTATACAGAAGAATACTAGTACAGTATAGGAGGATGTGTGCCGGCCTGCCTTTGCCGGCCAGCACACACCACAACTAGCTTTAAAGTATACTACTTAACAGCTATAGGGCGGCAGCCCTCTGGTTCAAATGCCTGTGCCGGTCGGCAGCAACTGCCGGCCGGCAACAGCCAGTGTTGGCCGGTAATGACTGCAGGCCAACAACTACACAAGGTAGTACCCAGCTGCCGGCCACACTCTTGGTGACCGGCAGACAAGGACTGACATAAGCCGGCCGGCAAAGGTACAAGACCGATGCCAGCCGGCAGCAAAAGAACCAGAAGACTACACCTGCCCGGCTGCCGACCTCATAGGCCGGCAGCCGGGACAGGTAAAGCACTAGAAGAAAATAGAATGGATGCCGGGATAAGAGTGTACACAACCCCCCAAGCCCGGCAACCGAAAGAGTGCATATAAGGAAGGGGAGAAACTTAATTCACGCTTCCTTGACCAATGCCGTCCGGCTCTGCCGGCAGGCATGGATGAGGGACCAAGAGAGGTCCGGGCAGCACTCAAAAACATAAGACCCTTGCCGGCCAGCATCTCTGCCGGCCGGCAATGGGCTTAGTCAATTCCACATCCCAACCTATACTAGGTCCAGAAGTAGAACGACGTACAGTACAGTAATACCCCTGCCGGCCAGCTCTGCCGGCCGGCAAGGTACAGTACAGTAATGGCTAGGCCAATACGGATATAGAGGGGGAAGGGACAAGAGGGTCCTGCTAACCTTGCTTTAGTGACAGATCACCCGCAGCCAAGAACTTTGTCTTAGCCTAAGGGAGATCTAAGGGAAAGGGCCAGCAATACTTGCCAGCTTCCAGAGCACCAAAGCAAGGAAGGCGTTGCTACTCCCAAGGGAAGAACTTATCCTCCCCCGAGAACAGCAACAGGACTTAGTCTGGTCGATCACAAAAGAAGGAATCATAACTTACAGAAACCTTCGGTAGTGACCTAAGGGAGCTAAGCTCCCTTTGTAAGTGTTAGGTCAGCGAGGGAGACTCTGCCCCAAGCCAGACAACACGGACTTAGACTAAAAACTCTGTTGTTCTGTCCCTCTTTGAACCAGACTTACTGGAACAGGAAGGTACAGTAACACCCTAGTATAGTTTTATCGAAAATAAATTCGGAAAAAAACCACTTAGGGATAAGCCCAAGGCTTAAACAGAGGGAAAGGGATTGCATACCTTCTCCGAAGAAAAGAAAGCAACCGGGGAGTATGATAAAGTATACTAAGGCTCCATAAGCAATTAGCCTAGGCACCAAGAGAATCGATTACCTAATTCACCGAAACTCACACGTATACAATCTTGGAAATATTCCACACAGTCTTAAATGTAAAAAATATAGCCTAAAGCTTCAATAAAATTTTAATTACACTCGGAAAAACCAAAATCATGCATGAAGTACTAGGACCAAACGACTAGGCAACATGGCCTAGCGTAGGCCAGAATGGCGAATACTTCGCCAAATAATACTAAGCACGAAAGGAAATCCTATGTAAAGCTAAATAGCTAAAATTTATTAAAGCAAAACAACCAGGAATGTCACTCTGACTAACTAATTTATACCTAGCAAGTGACAGTTTCCAGGACACCTCTGGTAGGCTACGGCTCTTGTATCAAAGATTAATCCTATTAATCACTCAAAATTTTACCAAGAGCCTACATTTATACATAACAGACACTATACTCAACTTATCCGAGGCCAACGAAGACGGAGAAGCCATGAAAAGCTGAATAAATCTAAGATTTGCGAGAAAAACAGGAAAAAACACCGAGTTGTTAAGCTACGCAAAAAGGAATGCAGATGGCGCCAGGATTGGCGCCAGGCACGCATACGAATCGGGGGATAGGGAAGCCTTGGGAGCGGCTCCCCTTTTTCTTTCCCAAATTCGTATCTCGTCAATCACCTCCTACGAGACGAAATCTCTGTTCAGGTCGTAGATTGCCATGTGACGTGTCTAGAATACGTCCTCTGATATGTCGCGATATCCCTTTCACGAGGGATACTCGCTCCAGGAGTTAGAATTCTGGTACCTTAAGGTAAATTCTCTGGGAATATCGCCGTAGTTGTAATATACCCTAGGAAGCTACCCTATAGGAACTTCCATCAGGACGACATGGCTTGAGCCCAAATATATATATATATATATATATATATATATATATATATATATATATATATATATATATATATATATATATATATATATATATTCAAATAAGCCATATATATTTTTGATACAGAATCCAGACATTAATGTATCAAAAATATATATGACTTATTTGAATATGAAAACACGTAAAAATGTGCAAAATTTATCATATATATATATATATATATATATATATATATATATATATATATATATATATATATATATATATATATATGTATATATATATATATATATATATATATATATATATATGTATATATATACATATATATATATATATATATATATATATATATATATATATATATATATATATATATATATATATATATATATATATATATATATATATATATACATATATATATATATATATATATATATATATATATATATATATATATATATATATATATATATATATATATATATATATATATATATATAT
>NW_027169336.1:81313-106313 GCF_036898095.1 Palaemon carinicauda
ATAAGCCTCTGAATAAAAAGGATTGAAAGCTGAATCTAGAAATATGTTTACCAATCAATGAAGATATAAAAAAATTAAATCCAGTCTTCTCTTGTGTTTTGTAAAATTGATTCGATCGTAATATCTTCCAAAAAAATAATAAATTTTTAGTTTTATTATTTTTTGTTTCTACTCCCTTTCTAAAAGACGTTGCTTAGTCTAAAAAAAACCGGCGTCAATGATCTCAGATGTCAGGATGCCTAAAGAATTTAAATCAATCAATCAATCAATCTGAAAGAAATGCGATACGATACAGCTCATCTTTTGACCGTAGATACTCTTTCAATTTGCTGATCTTCTGTATATCATTGCATATCCTGGAAACTTGCCTCCCACTTACGTGCTGCATTAAAGGCACCATTACTTCCTATGCATATTGCTCTCTCTCTCTCTCTCTCTCTCTCTCTCTCTCTCTCTCTCTCTCTCTCTCTCTCTCTCTCTCTCTCTCTCTCTCTCTCTCTCTCTGCATATAACTACATACACACACACACACACACACACACACACATATATATATATATATATATATATATATATATATATATATATATATATATATATATATATATATATATATATATATATATATACACTCACACTACCATAGTTTAAAAATCAAGATTATATAATCCCAATGGCTCCAACAGGGAAAATAGACTAGTGATGATAGGAAATAAGGAAATAATATGTATGCATTAAATTGTTATTTACAAATTTATATAATTTCCACACACACATATCTATAGATGCATATATATATATATATATATATATATATATATATATATATATATATATATATATATATATATATATATATATATATATATATATATATACACATATATATTTTATGATATTGTTCCCGGGTCTGTGCACCCAAAAATATATTATACTATGTCTCATGACTGTGATCCAGACATACATTATTATATCTATTACGACTGGCAAGTTACTCAACCTCTCGAATTCCAACAGTCAAATAACTCCCAGACAGCAATATATAAAACATTGAATATCAATATCCAAAGGTCTCTCAAATACACTCAAAACAAAACTAGGTAATTACTCTTGAAAGTTATTAAGACGTATTTAAAACTTACTTTGGTTCTCATCTCGAAACAAGCGGAACCTGGTTCCAAATAAATATGACTGGAATAGTACACTCTTCACAAAAATAGATATATTCCACATAAATTGCAACAATTTGAAAGAATTTATTGAATAACCAAATAAGTCACTTAAAAAAATTAAATCTGAACCAAACCTAGATTGAGTAGAATAAATTTTACTTTCTGAAAATCGTATAATAACTTGACTTGGACTATTATATCTGAATAAACCTTAAGCTAAGAAAAGAAATAAAGCAATGTAAATTATACAGAAGCTTGAAATAAAACTGAATAATACAATATTCATGTTAGACAGTAAATGAAAAATAGATAACCAGATCCTGTTACAAAATCTTAACCATCTGACAGGGCTGTTTATAAAAACTTTATACAATGCCAACACACCCTAATACAATGAATTCAAAATCACTGTTTCATCTTACGTATCATTTCGACACTCGATTTGATTTGGAGCACAGTCGCTTAGGAGAGGAAACACTAAAATATACTGAACACTTGCAACAGCAATACACTGGGAGAGTGTGAGAGGGAGAGGGGAAGAGTGCCCATCTACAGATTGCAATCTCTATCTCTATCTATGAAACCTATCCTTGGTGTCACGTTTTATATGAAATATGGGTAATTTCAGAGCATTCCGGGATCGAGGTCTGGTAGTGTGGAGGTTGAGCCAAGCATCAAAGTTGCCAAGTATTACTCCCCGAACGCTACTCACGCCAAGCCAGACGGCTCTCACCCTTTATCCCCGAAATAAAAAGGATAAAAAAGATAAAATCCAATCACCAGGCTCTTTGCAAAATTTCTAAAACACATGGTAGAGAATTTTCCAAAGCACATGTTACTGAACATTCTCTCTCAAACATGACGCAATACATCATAGAATATAAAAGAATATTACTCAAGCCCTTGTTCATATCCTGTACGAATCCAACAACACTCTCAAATAGATTTTGTAAGACTTCATAACAAACATACATGAAATAAAAAGAAAATTCTTAAAAATAACGTCTTTTTACATGTTAACTTGAATAAAGATTACAATGAGATTAACGACGGAAGACTTATGTAATTTACATGTAAATTTTTAATCTACACAAAAGGATCTCATTTTACGGGCTGGAGCCTTATTAAAGACTTAGAACACTAGCTAGTTACAACTCAAAGAGCTACGGAAAGACTAATGATCGAGACAAGAAAAGTATAACACGGATACGAGAGCAAGACTAAAGTAGCAGATATTCTAACTACTTGTAACAAAAAGCAAGGCAATGACTGGATATATAAAGAGAATAACAAACAATAGATGGGCGTTTAAAATACAAAAATGTATAACGAAAGATTGTAAGAGAAGCAGAGAAATAAAAGGAAGATGAAGGCTGGACGAACTAAGGAAGTTTGAGGGCGTCGACTGGCAAAAGACTATAAACAAACGCAAGTGAACGACATATCTGAGACCTTTGTTCTGGAATGGAATAGTAACAGCTGATGATAGTATATATATATATATATATATATATATATATATATATATATATATATATATATATATGCTTCTATGCGCGTGTTTATGTGTGTGTGTGTGTGTGTGTGTGTGTGTGTGTTTAAACCAATTACCCGCAACTCTTTAAAATTAAAGATGATACGCAATGTGAGGTTTGAAGGTTTAAAGGCCACTCATGAATGGGAGAGGCAAAAGATACTGACTTTGCCCTATCGAGCAGGACAATGCCCTAGAGACTGATTTTAGATACAAATGATCAGCGTCCAAGCTCTATTTCCACCCAAACTAGGACCAAGGAGGGCCAGGGAATGGCTGCTGATGACTCGGCTAATAATAGTCCTCCTGGAACCCTTCATCATTAGTTCACAAGGATGGTGAGGTTGCAGCGACCAAAAAACTAACGAGGTTGAGCAGGACTATAACCCCAGTCCTTCGTTCAGCAGTCTGGAACGTTACCACATCGGCCACCACTCATTTTTGACTAGATATAGTGTTATTGTCATAGGAAAAAGTACGTTTGAAAATATAAATATAACATTTGAGAAAACCATCATTAACTTCATAGATTTTAAAGTCTCCCGATTTCCGCATCCTCAATGGTAACTCCCTGTAGTTCAAGATATAACGATGTAGAAATATTATTTTTTGCAGGTCACGAATTCACATTTTATAGTAATTCAATATATATATATATATATATATATATATATATATATATATATATATATATATATATATATATATTTTTTTTTTTTTTTTTTTTTTTTTTTTTTTTTTTTTTTTCTTTTCCAAGCAAGTTTTTTTAACTATTTTTTTTTACCTAAATATAAACACTTAATCTTATATCCGTAGATAAAGTATTTGTGTTTAACATGGAAATGGGTATTCACCTCAAAGTGCTTGTAGGTGAATTATTAGTAACATCCAACAAAATGGAACTTCTCGTTTCAGGAAGGGACGGACGCTCTCCATTAAATTGTATAGAAATGAGAAAGAATGCAAAGCGACAATTCCTTTACATTGTTTTCGTTTGAAGCAATTGTCTCATATTGTCTTCTAATTTCATTTTTATTTTTTTTTTTTTTTTAATGATAATGGACAATGGCTAGCTGGCTAATTTATGTCCTTTTATTACAATACATAATTTAATGATGTTAATTTTATTGCATATGGCTGATTTCATTCTTCAGTATTATTGTTATTAATTTATATACATATGTTTCTATTAATCGGATTAAAAATAAAAATAAATATTAAATTTATTTTGAACTCTAAATATCTAAATAAAAGACTACAGTCTTTAAGACTACATAATACTGGAAGACACGGATAGATAACAATAAGATTGAATTATAGAACGTTAACAAGAGAATTGTCATTAACTTGCCAAGGATGAATAAGGCTTTAGAAGGATGTCATTCTTCATTGAAGTTTTCTTCAAGTGCAAGGCATCCTGACATTTGGCGGCTGATAAAATGTTTACAGACTGAGACTACCTTAAATCAAACTAAAATAACACACAGTAAATAAACAAAAAATATATTCAAATTGATAAGCGCATACATACTATAGTTGTGCATTATGAATCTTATGAACACATTGAATTTTTAAAGGCTGCAGCTCACAACCTTCACTCTATTTAAATATTCCTAATGATTTCTGTTAATATATATATATATATATATATATATATATATATATATATATATATATATATATATATATATATATATATATAGATAGATAGATAGATAGATAGATAAATAGATAGATAGATAGATAGAAAGGGAGATAGATAGATAAATGTCTGAAATAAATAATACATATTTTTTATTGTAGCTTTCTTTTTCCTCAGTTGTACCTTTAATTAATGTATATAAATCCAAATTAGCCGAAAAAGCAGATACAATTGGACGAAAAAACACGGAACAAAAAGAAAAAAAAAATATACGACCAACAGACGCTGGACCAAAGAATTCATGGACAAATTTACTTTGGGCGAAGAGATTCGGACGAAAAGAATTTAGACGAAAAGAATTGGACGAAAAGACTGTAGACGGTGATGAATACCTTAACAAACATTAAAAGATTTTTGAGTGCCACCATTAAGAGACGGTTTTAATGACTAGTAATGGAGCCATTAAGAAATTTTCAAGTGATGCTAAAAGGTAATAGGTTAATTTGTTCGCTTTGGACTGATATTTTACAATACAGGTTCTAAACAGAACAGTTAAAAAAAATGTCAAAAGTTTTAAGTTATTGTGAATAAGAAATAAGTGAACTTTGTATTAATATATGTCAGTGTCCTTATATTGTATATATATCATCTCATATGCACCCTATAGACGAAGTTTTCAATATCGATGTCTAATTTCCTTTTAAATGAATATCTGGTCTTGTTAATTCACAAGCTGTAATGTTTAGCTAATGATAATTGATTTTTGTAAACAATTTTGATCAAATCATTTTCAGTCGGACATTTCTTCATTATTCTTTAATATACCTAAAAACACAATTCTAATCAGTAATTCTATAAAAACAAAAAACAAAGAAATTATCTCTCTCTCTCTCTCTCTCTCTCTCTCTCTCTCTCTCTCTCTCTCTCTCTCTCTCTCTCTCTCTCTCTCTCACATACAAAAGTAAAATGAAACTGAAGTAGAGAAAAAGGATTGAGATATAATTTGTTTTTAATGGTAATGACTTTAAAGTTTTCTGATGATCTAACAAAGAAATTAATCTCTTCACACCTAGCCATTAAAGGTCGATTCAAATGAAAAAAAGGATTTCCAAGGAGGATTCGGAAAAGTTGGCGGGTATGGAATTTAGAATTTCGTATTATCTTCTAATTACCTTTTGGTCTTCCAGACATGCTAATCCGTCTTTTACTAGACCATGTAAAAGAAACATCATCTACGCAAGCAAAGAAAATCAATTCATTACGAAATAACATAATTTCATTACACAGGAGAGGAAAATAGAGTTAAGTATTTCATTTCCTTATAGGTTAATGGTGGCATGTATCCGAGATTCCACTAGATGACGTCAGCTCTTTACCATGGGTCGGTGCTTTACCAGACCTTATATATATATAGACCTAGCTGTGAACTATCAGACGAAAATCTCCCTTTATATTATAAATCTGCACTGGCATACATGGTGATGAAAGCAGGCCAAACCTAAAGACATGGAATCACACAAATGTTGTTTTTATCGTAGTAGACGTGATAAAAAGATATTTATTGTATGAATACAGTAGAGAGAATTAAAGAAAACATTCTAAACAGATAAACTTTAGATTCATATTAACAGTTCGAAAATATTAATAGTTAAGTGCAATATTTTTTCTATATTTTTTTTCTTTTCTGTATGTAAACGTGCTTATGAAGTATTATGATTATCATTTTTTGGGGTAATAAATTTTTTGGTGACTAAAGTATCTTTGTATGTCATAGTCTATTTCCGGAAGTTCAAGATAAATAATTTACTAATATATACAAAAGCTTTAAAAATAATATATTTTGCTATAAGGGATTTATGTTAATAGAACTGTGACGTGCCGAAAGAAGGTTATGACTCAAAGGCAGGATGAAAGCAACTGAGTAACTTTATTACAGAATATCCGTTTACATATATATATATAAACTCCAGGCAAAAAGAGCATAATAGACATAATAGGCAATTTCATGTTCAACCGACACCGTACTGGTTAACAGTTAACGATGAGAAAAACAGATATGTTATTTCAGGTCCCTATCAGTGCAAGGGGAGAGCGAAGATAGGAGCACAATGTGAAATGTCGTTACTATGTACGATCATGTGACACAGAGTTGGTACATGACTCCCCCCTTAAAAATGACATACTGTACATGTTAAATAGGGCGCCCTGATCTAGAAAGGCGAACTGTAGGCGTGTCATCTGGCCGGAGATTAGGACGTTTTAGACGATCAATGGAGACCCAGGCTTCTTTGCCACAAAGGTTTAGTAGGAATGCTTTCGGACTGCGTCAGATCACAAGTAAAGGGCCCGTGTAAGGGGGCGTTAGCAGTGGCTTGCTAGTGTCGTCGCATAGGAAGATATGCGTTGCAGAGTTCAAGTCTGTTGGTATGTGATGCTTCGCTGGGGGCTTGTAAGTCTGGCGGCATGGAGTAAATTTCCCCACGATGTGACGTATGCACTGCCGATCGTCTGATGAGGTTGCAGAGGGAAAAAATTCTGCGGGGGCATCCAACAGGTCACTATACACCATATCAGGTGCCGAGACATCGGAGGCATCTTAGTAGTGTTCCTTAGTCCCAGGAAGACCCAGGAAAGCTGAGTAAACCATTTGAAATCTTTGCAGCGGGACATGAAAACTGCTTTGAGGGTGTGATGAAAACGTTCAACCATTCCATTGGCAGCGAGGTTGTAGGCAATTGTCTGATGTAGGGTGATGCCCAGGAGATTCGCTAATGATGTCAACGATTGAGAGGTGAAAGTGGTACCCCTGTCAGAAGTAATATGCTCAGGGATACCAAATCTTGCAATCCATCCTGAGAGTAAGACAGATGTACATGAGGTGGATGTTGCAGTTTCCATGGGAATGGCTTCAGGCCAACGAGTGGAGTGGTCGATGACGATAAACAGGTAACGATGTCCTTGTGATGTGGGTAGGGGGCTTACAACGTCGACACGAATATGGGCCAAACAACACTGAGGTTGAGGAAAGGTGCCCACTCCTGAATCCGTGTGTCGATGTACTTTGTAATTAGGCAAGAAGTACGAGCGCGGACCCAATCCTTAGCATTCTTAAAAATGCCGTGCCAAATGAACTTGGCTTTCAGCAGCTGTGAAGTAGAATGGCATGAGGGATGTGAAAGGCCGTGAATGAAATCAAACACCTGTCGGCGCATGGGAGCAGGAATCCAAGGTCGCGGTCTACCAGTACTGAAGTCACAGAGGAGGGTGGTGTTGGAGTCGTCAAGGGGATGTCTCCCCAACGGAGGGATGGGCAGGATGTCCTACGTGCTTGATACTCTGGATCTTGCCATTGGGCCTCAGCCAAGGCATTGTGATCCAATCCCAGTTTAAGGGCAGCCAACATGTTTCTTGACAGGTCGTCGACAAAAGGATTCATTTTCCCAGGGACATGTTGAAGGGTTAAATTGTATTCAGCCACGGCGGAGAGATGTCGGCATTGATGGGTGAACCAGGGGTCAGTCTGTCGAGTGAAGGCGTGCAACAGAGGCACATGGTCTTTGCAAATGATGAAGGTCGTACCTTCTAAGAAATGGCGAAAGTGACGAACAGCCAAGTGCAACGCCAGCAATTCGCGATCGAAGGGAGACTAACCCGATTCTGCCTTGGATAGGTCTTTTGCTGAAGAAGGCCAATGAGTGGGGCGAGCCGTTGACCACCTGTTCGAGTACTGCACCAATAGCTACATCGCTGTTATTGGTTGAGAGAAGTAGAGGTGCATGTGGAATAGGAAAAGTGAAAGCTACCGCGGTTCATAGCGCCTTCTTTATGTGCAAATTCACAGTGATTTGGTAAACAAAATTATTTCTATTTTTTATCTTCTAATTGATCAAATTATAATTTATCGTCTTATAATTACGTGCAAATTCATTGGTTTGATAAGGAAACTAATTCCTGTGTTTTTTTCTTTACCCATTAAATCGAAAGTGTTTTTTTAATTGTTTCCTTTTCAATACTTTTTTTTTATATTAACCTTTAACTGTACATAACGGATTTCAAGCGAAGCGAAAAATCTATTTTTGGGTGAGGTAGCTATGTCGTCCTGATGGAAGGTCCTAAAAGGTAGCTTCCTAGTGTATATTTGACTACAGTGAAATTCCCGGAGAATTTTACCTTAAGGTATCAAGAATTCTAACTCCTGGAGCGAATATCCCCAAATAATCTCACAGGGATATCGTCGCATAATATCAGAGGACGTATTCTTGACATGTCACATAGCTATCTTCAACCCGAACAGTATTAACGCTTCGAGAGGTTATAGTAACAAGAATCTGAAACAAGAATGAAAAGAGAGCTGCTCATAAGGCACCTCTCCTATTCCGTTTCCAGTGTGTATCTGATGAAGGCGGTAGCGCCCTCTTTATTCCTTGTAGCAATAAACGAGGTGCTACAGATACTGCATTATAGGGAGGGGTCAATAAGCCCTTTTACAATAAAAGGTAGGCGGGTCCATATGGGCGACATGGCTACCTCACCCAAAAATAGATTTTTCGCTTCGCTCAAAATCAGTTTTTTGGGCTCAGACCATGTCGTCCTGATGGAAGTTTATCAGAGCATTACTGTATCTGTGGATTCTCAATCGGTGACGTACTCTCAAGAAAGTATTTTCCTGGTCCGTCTAGACCTAGAGACCTATGATTTTACTGTCATACATCATTTCATCTAAGCATGAACTATGGTAGTGCTTCCTGCCCCCTACAGGGAAGAGTCGTGCTAGACTCTGAAAAAAGTCTCTAGGAGTACATAATACCTATGGATGAAAAAATGACAAGCTTGTATCGTGGTCTCGCCCTATATATTATAAAGCAAAGTTTGTATGAGAGTCACCAATGTCATTATGAATTTGTGACAACTTCCCCAATGTGACTACTCTTATTAACTATTGGATAATGGTTGTATCCGCATAGGAACAAATTTTGCCTCTTTTTCACTATCCCGTTAAGGTACCACGTCAACACTTCCTAAGACAGGGTTAAAGTGACTGGACTTTTGCTTGAATCAGGGGACAGTCTTAAAAAACATATCATGATAAAAATATCCATATTTTAATATTAATGCTCATTATATTTCTAATAAAATGAGTTTGGGTGAATAAGACGCAGGGTTCACTATGAACTAGTTTATTAAAATTTAATAAACGTACATATCAGATCAACATTTATAAAATGTGGATGATGAGCGTTAAAGCATAAAGAAAAACAGTCAACAGAATATATTGTTTCGTCTACTAGGAAACATATTTGCCACTTCAATTGAAATATTAATGATAATGATATAGTCTGTATACTGTTTATTTACACTAGCTTAAAAAACGCTTGGAACAAATTGATTACACTTTTCCTCGCAGATTTAAAACAAAAGGTTAAAGAATTCTACCTGATGCTACCACAGACCTCTTAAGTTGCTCCACTTGCTCCGCATAGTGCATAAAGAACACCTTGGATGACTACCAGCCGGTGTACAAACAAGGATGTTCAAAGTCAATATAATTTTTAAAAAAATTATGGAAGAGGCAACTTTCCTCAGATCATGACTAACGGGTGTACTGTCTGGATCCGTTCTGCGAATAACACGGGTGATTTTCGCCCTTAGTTATAGATAACTTTGAAGCCAGGGTTTCTCTTCTGAATGGCTGTTCTCCCATAAAGTCTGAAGTTCTATGAAGATAGACCTTTAGGCACTCCACTGGACATAGAGATGCATCTTCCTTCAGAGGGCAGATTCTCTAGGGACCCCACCTGTTGGTGAGTAGCTTGTTCCTGGTAAGAAACGTTGGGTCTGGAAATAGAATCAGTTTTCCCTCCAAGAATTGGACGTGGCCTTCCTCTCTAGAGAGAGCCACTATTCCCCTAACTCTGGCCCCCAAAGCAAGTACAAACAGAAATATGACTTAAATTAAAAACTTTCTAAGCGCATTCATAATTGTTCATTATTTATAAACAATGAAGAATCATATCTAATGACCATGCAAAGGGTCTTTGGAGGAGCTGAAGGGCTAATCCCTGCATGGGCCTGTGTAGTTCATTAAGAACGTCGTCAGAAAGGTCGACCTGTACGGCATATGGTATCTGACTTGTCAAGGCAGGCTTGAACAATAGAAATGTGTTGGCTGCTAAACCTTGCTCATGAAGGTGAATGAAGAATGATAAGTAGGAATATGTCGAGATTTCTTTTGGTTTCTTCGCCTTGACAAAGGATACCTATTTCTTCCCTGAAGCCTCATAATGTCTTCTGGTTTCCTCCAAAAGTCTGAACTGACTTTTAACACCGAATCTTTGTCTCATCACTAAGAAGAGAAAATCATGAGATGTAGGTTCCGTGTTTTCTGTGATGGAACGAAGATAGTCGACTTCTGTACTCGCTGAGATAAGGATGGATCCGGTAGTGGTACGAATTTTAGTCGTAGTTCCAATACCAGAGGGAACCACACGCTATTTGGCCACTTGTGTGCCACTATTACTGCTTTCCCTTTGAAGGATCTCAGCTTGTCGAGAACCTTCAAAAGGAGGTTTTGCGGAGGGATCAGATAAATATTGGACCATCTGTTCCAGTCTAGGGACATAGCGTCCACTGCCTCCGCTAGCGGATCCTCGTATGGGGACATGTAAATATCTATTTTCTTGTTGTCTTTCGTGGCAAAGAGGTCTATCTGCAGCTTCGGGACTTGGCTTGAGATGAAGGAGAACGATCCTACATCAAGGGACCATTCTGACTCTATAGGTGTAAACCTGGATAGAGCGTCCGCTGTCACATTGGGGAACCCTTGAATGTGAACTGCTGACAGGTACCATTTCTTCCATTCCGCCGAACGGAATATAGCCAACATCACTTGGTTGATTTGAGGTGACCTCGACCCTTGTTGATTCAGGCATCTTACTATCACCTCGCTGTCTAGAAGCAGTCTTATGTGGGTCGAGTGGCGAGGAGATACTTTCTTTAGTGTCAGAAGAACTGCCATGGCTTCTAGAAAGTTGATGTTAAATGACTTGAAAAGATTGGACCAAGCTCCTTGGTCTCTCTTCTGATGAGAGTGACCTCCCCAGATTTCCTTTGAAGCGTCTGTGTGGATAGTTACTGACGGGGGAGGAGGTTGAAGAAGTATTGATCTCTTCAACTGCTTGGCATTGCGTTCGCAGTCGAGTCGGTAGAGGTCTTATTAGACATCTTCGCGCGTTTGATGCATATTTTCTTCAGACTCCTGTTGCATCCTTTAGCTGTGCTCTTAGCACTAGGTCTGTTATCTAAGCAAACTGTAGAGAACCCAACACTCTCTCTTCTTCGCGTCTTGATATCCGTTTGGATTTTAAAAGTCTCTTGACAGATCGGGCTATTTCTTTCCTCTTCTTCCCAGGAATGGAAAGTCGATGTGACTCCAAATTCCAGTGGATTCCCAACCACTGAAATTTCTAAGCTGGAGAAGGTCGAGACTTTTCGATGTTGATCTTGAATCCCAGATGTTCCAAGAACTGGATCACTATCTTAGAAGCTTGCATGCATTCTGTCCTGGATGCTGCCCACACCAGTCAGTCGTCCAAGTAGGCTAATACTTGGACCCTCTTTAGGCGTAATTGATGGACGGCTGCATTCGCGAGCTTCATGAAAATCCTTCGGGCTATGTTTAGCCAGAAAGGCATGGCTCTGAAGGCGTAAAATTATTTATGTAACTTGAAGCCTAGGTAGGAGGAGAGGTGATGATTAATTGGAACATGCCAATAAGCGTCAGACAAGTCTATAGAAACAGCATATCCCCTTTTGGGCAGTAGGGTCCTTATGTGTTGAAGTGTGAGCATTCTGAACTTGTAGTTCACTATGAACTTGTTGAGTGGCGACAAGTTTAAAATGAGTGAGTTTTCTGAGTCCTTCTTTGGAACACAAAACAGCCTTCCTTTGAATTTGATGGACTTAACTTTCCGGATTACACTTTTGTCTAAGAGCTCTCGGACATATTCTTCCAGAACGGGGGTTGAGTGTTGGAAGAATTGAGGAAATTGAGGTGAAGGACTGCTCCAGCTCCAACCTAGTCCATTCTTTATTAGGCTGTGGTCCAAGGGATCGAAGGTCCAGTGATCACTAAATAGCTGTAGTCTCCCTCCTACTGAAAGTAGCTCACTTCTGTTGTTGTGGACCTGAGGCCTTGCCTCCTTGACCATGTCCTCCCCTGGATCCCCTTCCTCTTGAAGGGCGTCTAGAAAACCTCTGGCTGTTCCTCTAGCTTTCGCACGAAAGAACGAAGTCTGCCTTTCGAAGGCTGTGTTAAATACTGGCGACTGTATCGCCACTTGTTGAGGTACCAGCTGGTAAGTGGTTGGAGGTTGTGCCACTATCGGAGGCACCGCGGTCCCAGGAAGTTGTTGTTGTTGCTGTCGGTAGGGTTTCTCTTAAGATCTAAGCCCCACCTTCTTGAGAAGGTTCCTATTCTCTGTGGCAGCCTTGTCTACTACCTCTTTAACCACTTCATTGGGAAAGAGGTCTTTACCCCAGATACGAGAGGATATCAGTCTCCTTGGTTCGTGCCTCACCGCATCCGAGGCGAACACAAACTCTCTACAGGTTCTCCTAGCTTTAATAAAGCTATAGAGATCCTTTGTAACTGTAGCCAGATGGGTTTTGGCCACTATCACGAACATGTCCTGGTTCTTGGGTTCACTTGCCATCGTTTCTAATGTTGTTTGCAACGACATCGATACCGCAAGTCTTTCCTTCATCTCTTGCTCTCTGCGCAAGAGAAGCTCCGACAGTTTTGGAAGTTCCTCACCAAATTGACATTCAGAAGTATCAGCTTCCAGCTTCCCGAATAAGAAGGTAAGGTGGACGTCCTTCCTGTCTTCTTGGTCCAAGGGCAAGGTCAGAGATAACGGCTTGCACTCCACCAAGGAGGGGCATGGTTTCCCTGCCTCCACCGCCTTTAAGGCTGCCTTATATCCCTTTTCCATGAAGGGAAACGTTCTGGTTGGAGAGGCCATAAAGGAGGGAAGATTCTTACTCAAGGCTGGCATTAGTTCCAAAATAGATTTAGATTAATAAAGCATGAGAGAGAGAGAGAGAGAGAGAGGGAGAGAGAGAGAGAGAGAGAGAGAGAGAGAGAGAGAGAGAGAGAGAGAGAGAGAGAGAGGGTGGAGCAGATACACCCACGAGACTTAGAGTCTATTCCTAAAAGGCGAAACCAAAGTTAGCCAATAAACCTTCTAAATAAAAAGAGTAGGATTGGAAACAAGAAATGAGATCCCCATTTCAGGGTATTGGAACTCTTATGTAGTAGGGTCAGTATATGGAAGATACCCCCTCAACCCCCAAAAAATTTCAATAAAAGCTTTCTCAACTGATTCTTGTAGGTTTTAATGTACTTTTTAACATACTAAAAGTTTACTAAACTATGACCCCCGGAAAAGTGTATTTTTAAGATAGCGTGCAAGATGCCCGCCGAAACCTTTCAGCGATCATAATTCTATAACTATCGACTCAAATTTGATGATCTCGGTGTCTATTGCTACATTTTTTGGGCAAAGAACACATTAAGACAACTAGAGATATCATTGAGCTGTTAAATCCTTATGAAATTGGATTCTTGACCTTCAGAGGTTCACTATCACCTTATACATAAACCCTCACAAGAAGCAATATTTAAAAGAATTTATTTTTAGAGGTTTAATGATAGCAAACTATTACTAGCTTCTTTTGTAGAGCTGTTAACATACAGTACTTATGTTTATATAATCTTCTAATTATATCAAATCCTAATTACACTTAACAGAGCCTTATATTTCAATTACTTGGTTTCATTATTTGATAACACTTTTATCCGCATAGAACTAGTTTCAGAGTTTTAATTTTGAGTGTCATCCTCCTCCTCAGTATCAACCTCTCGAGTGTTGTTTGGATTGTTACAGTTTTCAGTCTGGCCAGGGCCACATACACCAGTGCAAGGGAGTCCATAATGTCTGCAGTTGCATCGAGATAATATGCATCCCTCTGAACAGTTGCAATGGACAATTTTTAAGAGTTTGTCAGGTGCATTCTTGTTTTGGGTCATAATTGGAAGTAACTGGTCATTTTTGAGTTTCCATCCCCATTCAATTGGGTTCATTTCACTTGCCTTTCCCATCCATACCATAATTTGGAAGTACACACGTTGGCTATAGAAACTTCTTGCTAATGATTTTGAGGGAAGCTTTTCATGAGTGACAAATGCTTCAGCAGTTGCCACTCTCTTGGTTAAAATGTTATGGCGCAGTGATGATAGTGTATCATAAGACTTGCCTCCAAAGAAATCAACCATCAGTTCTTTGCCTCTTGAGATTTTTTTTGAAGGGAGAATGCTCTCGCACAGGACTTCATGACAGGATCAGCTTTCACTAATTTCTGGAGCACTGACTTTTTTCTAATACCGAAAATCCTTGAAGTTGAATCACAGCCTGAGTAGACATGTACAAAGAGTAACTCATTGCATACATCATCTCCTAGAGTTTCTTTCAACAGGTTAATGTTATATACTTTGTGTTCTCTTGACTGCTTGCTTGCATCAGAAAGGAAGTAAATGGTCTCATTGTCTGTTCTGGTATAATGAAGGAGCAGGATCAGCATATATGTATCCTCACCAACCAACGTTGTGGTGTAATGATGGGATGGTTCAACAGTTGCCTTAACGATATCAAGATCAGCATCACCTGGTGACTGAATGACATGGCATCCCCTTTTAGTTAGTGCTGTGCTGATAACAGATATCATGTATGTCTTGTTTTTGTCACGAGAAAGAAAGTCCTTCTTTTTGCCTGATATCTCTGTTTTTGCTGTTAAACTAATAATAGGGTGCAGTTTTTTTCCTCGTCTCAATTGTGTGTTGTCTTATATAGAGGGGCCTTCTCCATATCCTTCGAACACCACTGTTGCTTGTCCATAATTTCTCACAGTGAAGTCTCCATAAGCCTCAGCTATTGTATAATATGAGTCACCTTTCTTCCATGGTAAACGATGGAGCAAAGAGCCTCCATCAAGCACATAACAATCTGTTTTAGGGTTAGAGATAATCCACGCCTCTCTTGAAAAGGCTGCAACATGGTCTCGAATTGCCTGAGCAAGCATAAGTTTATCTGCTTTTCGAAGAATGTTCCTGGTCTCAAAGAGGGCTGGAGAATATGGGCTTAACTCAAATGACAAAACCTCTTCAAGGGAAATATCTCCTGATCTTGACACGTCAAGTAAACGCTGGAACAGAAGGGCAGGATCAATGGTACAATCAGGAGCAATCTTCACAACAGAGATATTTCCAAGGGTTTGGGCTCTGCCTTTCCGCTTAAATTTGTAAGTAAATGGTGGCTTTACAATCATATTTTCAATGATCATGTTCCCAACTGATTAAAAGGCATGTACATTCACATCGGGTCCAGCCATTATTCCGTTGACGACGTTTCTCAGAGTAGTATCAGATGTGAAGGGTGAACACGCTGCAATCTTTGTCTAAATTCTCTCAAGATCAGATGCATCTCTTTAGATATGTACCTCAGTTCAATCTGTGTTGTGGACTTGTAGTACAGGTTAGGTCGATAAAATCTTGCATTGCACTGTTGTACTCAGATGTTACAGGGGCAGATAAGGTCCAAAGATTACGCATCTCTTCGGTCATCCTACTGCCATGGGTTAGACCACCAGTGCTCTTTAGAGACCTCATCAATGTTTGTTCTATGAGAAGATCACTATTTAGTCCTTCCCAGCAATGATTGCTCCGAACAACATAAAAACCATCAAGAACTTTCTATAAACATCTGGGTGCTTTTCCTAAGGTAGCTCATTTGCTGCAGGTAGTAATGGGCAGATCGCAGAAAATTGAAGTGCCCAGCTGCAGCAAAAAGAGTTAGGCAATTGGACACTGCCTGCAAAGGCATCAACCAAGATCCAGTACGATCTACTTTGATCAACATTCTTGCTATGCCAACCATACGCTGATAATTCAGCCGCAACTGGCTTGTCTTTGAGGTCTGAGCAAGTTCAGATTTCTTCATTTACATGACTGTCCCGAGTTTTATCAAAACCTTAGAACAAGCAGCATCTTCTAGCATCATCTCTCTATGATGATACATATTATGTACATATATATATATATATATATATATATATATATATATATATATATATATATATATATATATATATATATATATATATATATAAATAAATATATATATATATATATATATATATATATATATATATATATATATATATATATATATATATATATATATATATATATATATATATATATATATATATATATATATATATATATATATACATTTATATATATATATATATATATATATATATATATATATATATATATATATATATATATATATATATATATATATATATATATATATATATATATATATATATATATATATATATATAGATTGTCTAGATTTCTTTAATCAATAATTACATTTTGTGTGAGAATGTATAGGCTATATTAGAAATTTTTTAAATATTACTAAAATTTTACCTCTTTAACAAAATTTTATGAACCTTTGGCAACGCTGCTTTCATGTAAACAACATTTGAAACACCAAACACTATGACTAAACGTATAGTTGTGGTAGAAACCACGACTGGTTTAGTGGTTTCTTATATGAATATGTAATAAAATTGCGATAATCGACATATACCTAATTAATATTAACTCAGACATTTCATTATACAACCAAAATAAGAAAAGTTATTACGCAAGACAATAATCACGCTACAGTCACTGACTAGGAATTTGCACTAAGAAGTTTTTAAAATCCTCCTTTTTTTCCCTAAAAATCCCTTGCTAATTTAAGGGTGCGTCTTACCACTTGTAGCGTCTTATCACGCGGGAAATACGGTATATATATATATATATATATATATATATATATATATATATATATATATATATATATATATATATATATATATATAAAACGGATTTTGAGCGAAGCGAAAAATCTATTTTTGGGTGAGATAGCCATGACGTCGTGATGGAAGGTTCCTTCAGTAGCTTCCTTGGGTATATTCAACTACAGTGGATATTCCCAGAGAATTAAACTAAATGTTATCACAGAATTTTAACTTCTGGTGCGAGTACCCTAAAGGTTTCCCTCTAGGATATCGTATATCAACAGGAGATGCATGTATTAGCACGCAACATAGCTACCTGCACCCCATATAGAGTTAACACTTCGATATGGAAAGGTGGTTGAGTAACTGAGGAGCCGTTCCACAGTTATGCTCATCCGTGGCTGCTTTTGGTACTCGAGACTTAAACAAACGTACGCCATTACTAAATGACGTCACGTCCGTCCTCATCCTGAGCCCAGCTTCTGCTAATCTCCATGATACAGCAGGTTAGGGCAGGGCCTGAAAGGCTGAACTAGAATAGACGGGAGGGTCCATCAGGACGTCATGGCTATCTCATCCAAAAATAGATTTTTCGCTTCGCTCAAAATCCGTTTTTTGGGCTCAAGCCATGACGTCCTGATGGAAGTGTACCGGAGAATTAATGTAGCGTGGAATTTTTCCCATTTTTATGTAAGTGCCAAGGGCTTCGAACAGAGGTATAGAACATGTCCTTACCAGAGATTCTATGATGAACTAGCTTTCTGCCCCCCTGGCAGGGAAGTCCTGTTGGACAATAGGAATATCTCGAGGCGATCATTGAAGAGCTACTCACCCTACGGAGAGTTCGTGCCGGACTCGTAGACAAGACTAAGGTTAATATTCAGGTAGGAATATTATCAAGCATAGGTAAGTAAATAACATTTACTACTCTCCCTGGAGGAGAGATCAATCTAGTCTTGGAGGCAGGACAAAGGTTAATATTCGAATAGGAATATTATCAAGGCATGAGTGAGCATATAACATAATTACATATATTATTCTTCTCATTATCTAGAGAAAAAAGGGGTAAATGAAACTATAACAATCGTAAATTTCTTGATAAAGAATGGGAGCGGAGGGAGATGCATATGAAATAAAATAGACATTTTATTTCAAAGATTGCAGATCATTATGATAGTAATTACAATAATGAATATAGAGTTTATTTACAATAATAAAAGAATAATGTACATAGAAAATAAAGACTTCAATCTTGAATCTGAAAAGAAATTTCACTTTTTAGAAACACAAGTTCCGAAGGAGCTTCAGTCTTTTTCAAAGAAAACACATCATGGTCTAGGGCATGTGGCACTCATGTAAAGTCTATGACATTTCACCTTAGTAAGAACAGTCTATTAGAAACACTAAGTGTCCATGAAATCACTATGTATCACAAAAGGGTCAACACAGTCACCCGTAGAGTTAAAGTCCCAAGTAACTCACTGTTCTATGCAGAGTTAAACAGCAGGTTTCATAACACTACCTGCGGCTACCACGAAATGCTTAACTTCGTGCACTTGTTTTGCGTAGTGCTTGAAGAAAACACGCGATGATTTCCAGCCTGTGAAGCTCTTGAGACTTTTGAAATCCATACTCTGGAAGAAGTTCAGAGAAGACGCGACTTTTCTAGGATCATTACCTGCGGGTGTACTGTCAGGATCCACTCTGCGAATGAAGTAGGTGACTTTCGCTCTTAGTTGTTTCAGTGACAGGTCACTACCCGATGTTTCTCCTTTGAAGAGTTGTCCTCCACCGAAGTCTGAAGTTCTTTGAAGATAGACCTTAAGACTCTCCACTGGGCATAGAGAGACATCTTCCTTCAGGGAGCAGATTCTCCAAGGGCCCCATCTCTTGGTGGGTAGTTCATTCTTAGCGAGAAACGTCGGATCAGGGAAGAGGGTAAGCTCTCCTGTATCTGCGAACAGGATATGACCCTCTTCTCTTGATATTACCACTATTTCACTGACTCGGGCTCCCGAGGCGAGAGCAAAAAGGAAGATAACTTTTTGAGTCAAGTCTTTCAGAGGGCACGAATCGTTGTCCAGGTCAGAGGCAAAATGGAGCACCTTGTCCAGGGACCAGGAGATAGGTTTTGGTGGAGGTGCTAGGCGTAGTCTAGCGCATGCCTTTGGCAGTTTATTGAAGATATCACTGGACAAATCAATCTGGAAGGCGTACAGGAGTGGTCTACTCAAAGCTGATTTGCAGGTGGAAATCGTGTTGGCCGCTAAGCCTTGTCCATGAAGGTGAATAAAGAAGGATATACAAAAATCAATGGTGATTTCCGCAGGATTTTTTGCCTTGACGAAAGAGACCCACTTTCTCCAGGACGATTCGTATTGCCGTCTTGTAGATTCAGTCTTGTATTCCTCGAGGAAGTCTAAGCTTTTCTTCGAGATTCCAAACCTTTTCTTTGCGGCTAAGGAGAGAAAATCATAAGATGAAGGTCCCTGACTTTCAGTGAAGAAGCGAAGACAGTTGACTTCTGTACTTGTTGAGAAAGAACTGGGCCCGGTAGGGGGATCAGCGTGGGCTGCAGCTCCAGGACCAGAGGGTACCAATTGCTCCGGGGCCACTTGGGAGCCACTAGGGCCGCTGTCCCTTTGAAGGTTCTCAGTTTGGAGAGGACTTTCAGCAGAAGGTTGGAAGGAGTGAACAGGTATATCCTGGACCATCTGTTCCAATCCAGTGACATAACATCCACTGCTTCTGCCTTGGGGTCCTCGTACGGGGCCACATATCGAGGAAGTTAATTGTTGTTGCTCGTTGCGAAGAGATAGATCTGAAGTTCCGGGACTTGGTGAGAGATGAAGGAGAATGACCTTGCGTCTAGAGACCATTCCGACTCTATTGGACTTGTCCTTGATAGAGCGTCCGCCGTCACGTTGCGTAATCCTTGTAGGTGAATTGCAGACAGGTGCCATTTCTTCTTTTCTGTCAAACGAAAGATCGGAAGAAGTACCTGATTTATCTGGGGCGATCTCGAGCCCTGACGATTGAGACATCTGACTACCACTGAGTTGTCCAGAGTCAGACGAATGTGGATCAAGGGAGGCGGGGAGAGTTTCTTCAGGGTGAGAAGAACCACCATGGCCTCCAAGATGTTGATGTGAAACGTCTTGAATAGGGGAGACCATGTTCCTTGAACCTGTCGTTGGTGGGAGTGACCTCCCCAACCCTCCAGTGAAGCATCCGTGTGGATGTTGATTGATGGAGGCGGGTGTTGAAGAGGAATGGACCTTTCCAGGGCCTTCGCTTCTGACCACGGCTTTAAGAGTAAGCGAAGTCTGTTTGGAAGCCGTCTCTTGAGGTCTCTTCGAGTGATGGATGCGAAATATCTCCAGACTCCCGCGGCATCCTTTAACTGTGCGCGAAGCACTGGGTTTGTCACAGAAGCGAGCTGTAGAGAGCCGAGAACTTGTTCCTGCTGTCGTCTTGAGATCCGTTTGGATTTTAGAAGCCCTCGGACAGACCCTGCTATTTCCTTCCTTTTCTTCTGTGGGATGGAAAGACGGTGTGACTGAAGATCCCAATGGATTCCCAACCATTGGAACTTCTGAGCTGGAGAGAGGCGAGATTTCTCGGTGTTTATCTTAAAGCCCAGATGCTCTAGGAGCTGGGTGACTTTGTTGCAGGCTCTTTCACAATCTTTGGGCGATGTCGCCCAGACTAACCAGTCTTCTAGGTAGGCCATCACTTGGACGCCCTGAAGACGGAGCTGCTGGACGATTGCGTCTGCCAGCTTGGTGAACATCCGTGGAGCCACGTTGAGCCCAAAGGGCATGGCCCTGAAGGCGTAACTTTTCCTTTGGAGTCGAAATCTTGGGTAGGAGGAAGCGTAATGATTCATTGGAATGTGCCAGTAGGCACCCGACAGGTCTATGGAGACCGTATAGGCCCTTTGAGGCAGAAGGGTCCTTATTTGTTGCAGAGTCAGCATCTTGAATTTGTTATTCGTAATGAACTTGTTGAGAGGGGATAAGTCTAGAATGACTCTGAGTTTGTCGGAGTCTTTCATGGGAACGCAAAATAGTCTCCCTTGGAACCTGGTTGACTTTACCCTCCTGATCACCTTCTTGTTCAAGAGTTCCAGGACATATTCTTCCAGGGGTTGACTGTTGGAAGAATTGCTGGAAGGCTGGGGGTGGTTGAGTCCAGCTCCCGCCCAGTCCCTTCTTGATGATGCTGTGTGCCCAGGGATTGAGGGTCCAACGATCCTGGAATTGGCGGAGTCTTCCTCCCACCGGAAGCACATCATTGCTTCTGGTGTCCCAGGGGTTTTCCACCTCGGCCGCTAGCTCCCCTTCCTCCTCTGCCTCTGGAGGGACGGTGAGAAGAATCCTTGCCGGAGCCTCTGCCTGAGCCACTACCTCGGGGACGAAAGGTAGTTGAGTGTTGCTCGTATACAGGGGTGAAGATCAGCGACTGCGACACCACCGGTTGGGGGACCAACTGAAAGGTCTGTTGCGGCTGCGTAGCCACTTGGGGAGTAGCGGGACCCGGAAACTGTCGTCTCTGTTGACGTTGCTGGTGCTTTGGCTTTGAAGTCTTCCTTTCAGGCTGAGGGCCATCATCTTGCAGGACATGCCCCATTTATGGAGAAGGTTCCTATTCTCCGTAGCAGCTTTGTCCACAATCTGTTTCATCAAGGTAGATGAGAAGAGATACTTGCCCCAGATATTGGAGGAAATCAGCCTCCGAGGTTCGTGTTTCACTGTCGCATTAGCAAACACAAATTCACGACAGGCTCTGCGAGCCCTAGTGAAGCTATATAGGTCCTTGGTTACAGTCGCCAAGTACGACTTAGCTAGGACCATATAAAAGTCCGGGACTCTAGTATCCCGGGACATGAGCTCAAGCTGTACCTGGTGGGACAGCGACGCGGCAAGTATCTCCTTCGTATCCTGTTCCCTACGAAGGAGGTGATTGTTCAGTCTTGGGAGGTCCTCATTAAATTGACGACCGGCTACGTCAGGCTCTAGTTTCCTTACCGTGAAGGTCGACTGGATGTCTTTCCAGTGCCTATCATCGGGGAGAAGAGTAATGGAGAAGGGTCTGCACTCCTCCAGTGCAGGGAGAGGTTTCCCTTCCACCACTGCCTTTATGACCGCTGTAAAGGCCTTTTCGATGAAGGGGAAGGTCTCAGAATTTGGCGCAACGAAGGTTGGATGCTTCTCACTAAGCGCCGGCATCTTGGAGTTAGTGAAACCCCTACTCTTCACCGCCTGAGCTATCATAGCTTGGGCCTTCGCGAGATCAAACACAATAACTTTCTTTGGTTCGGTCTCCTCCTTTGAGGCTGGTTCGGACCTGAGCCGGACGTAACAGTCCGGATAAGCCTCGTAATTTGGGAAGAACTCCACTTCTTCCAGCAATATAAAGCCAACCCTTTCACTAATGTAAATTTTGCAAGTTGTAATTGGCATATGCTCAGCGTATCTGCATGGGTTAGCTTCCGAGCAGGTAGGGAGGTCCTTAACCAAAATCCTTTTCGGTTGCTTGAAGCTGACGAGAGTCGTCCGGAATTTTTCCTGAGATTCTCGTAGCTTCTTTTCCATGAGGGCTTCAAGCATCTTGAAGACCTCTTGAGTGGCCGGTGGAAGAGGGTCCGGGGTGGCAGAAGTCGAAGCAAGAGGTTCCTCGGACGGTGCAGGAGTTGCTGGGGGAGCAGGAGCGACCTCAGTCTCCGAATCAGGGTATTCCACCTGATCTTCCTCATAGTCGAGTTCCTCGCCCATGAGGTTTTTCTCCGTTCCTTCCGACACTTCCGATATATGTTCCACGTTGTCAGAATCAATATGGCACTCACGCATCGACTGAGCCATGACGATATCAGGTTCCACTACGATCTGGACGGTGGGGATCTGATCACAGGGGACCACTGAGTCTTTCGATGCTTCTGGGAAAAGCAAGGCCCTCAAGTCTTCGTTGGGAAGATACGATCCAATGGCGTTCTTATGGAAGCCACGCACCCATTTGCGTAGCTTCTCCCTAGCAATGTCCCTTGCCTCCGCAGAAGGAGGATCGTTGAACGCCTCGACAAGAAGACTTTTGAAGACTGTACAATTCTGCGGGTCCCAATACTTCAAGACGCCTTTCTTGGCGGCGCAGGGGGCGTGGGTCCGGCACGACTTGTGCCCGTAGAAATCCGGGCGCTTCACCCCGCAGAAGTTACTCTCACACTTCATATACTCCTCCTGTAAAAGAAAGAGATCATGAGTACATGGAAGGCATAAGAATGACTTACATTACTCTAAAATTAAAGATAACTTAATCTAAAATTAAGAATAACTTAATTATAAAAACATTTTAATGCTTCACATTAATGAGCAGGAAAGGAAGTATTTAGACACATACTTGTGAATCCCGCCCAGCCGGTTACCGTAACCTTATCTGTAGACAATTCCTTTGTGCCCTAAGGTCACAATGAGGGAAATCCATATGGATGAGCCAAGCTAGGCTTCTAACAGAAGTTGTCCCGAAGTGTAATAGGGTCTGAGACCACTCAGATCCCTTAGGGAGAAGGGGTATAGGATAAATCCCTTATTAAATGTAGGTTCCGGCAATCGACTGCACCAAGATACACAGAGTATGCTGGAATATTGTAATGTGCAAACAAACAGCATAGCTACAATCTTGGATGGTAAGACAATACCTATATGTAAGTAGCCAAGCCATCTAGCTGCAGTATATTGACTGTCGGCATGTTGCCGGAAGCCATGGAAGGGGTGCATGTCCCTTAACGTCTCATGAGGGTGCCGGCAGACCGACGGTACACCGGAGGCCGGTCCTGCAGGGTGGAAGGCATTAAGACAGACACACTCAGTATCTATAAGGATAATACCATAGCGGCGACCGCCGGCACAGCGGCGGGTCGTCGGCAGGGAGCGGCAGGTCCGGCAGCCGAAGGCTGACGGCATGGTGAGCCTTGGATCAATTCATAAGATATATATGTATATTTTCGTATACCTAGATTTCCGGCAATCAATGCCGGCATGCGGGTGGCTGACTCCGGAAGTCGGCCGGCTGTTACTAGGTAAAACGAAGGGTGTGACGTCGACGGCAAGCCGGCGGAAGGCGGAAGCTTCTGGCACACGGAAGGCTGACGTCTTAAAGGGGGGGAGGCATCTTATGAAAGAATGTCACCTGAGGTAGTAGCGGTTATCGCCGGCAGTAGAGGAGGCAAGGGACCGGCACCAGGATAAAAAGAGAGAAAGGGATGGAAGGGGTAAGATCCTATACCCCTCCGGCATACCTCTGTAGAGAGTGCACTCATGATAGGAGTAGATACTCCTAACATCCGGCGGCAGGGAGCCGGCAGGTGGCCGGGTGCCTGTGGTAACCCAAGGGAGGGATAGAGGGCACTCAAAGAGGGGGGAGGGGTATGTGTACCAGAGCGGCCAGCTCAGCAAGAGAACAATGTTAGCCCTACCACTCCACCCAAGGGAGGAGATGTAGGACTAAGGACAGAGGTGTGTAGGCAAGCCTACACCAAAGGGATAGGTGGGGAGGGAGAAGAATGGGTCTTTCTAAAGAGGAGACTCTGCATGAGAACGGCCACCAGGGTAAGGGAGAACGCTCCCTAACCTAGGCTAGGTAGCCCAGATCGATAACGGTACTGATGTACCGTCTCAAACTATAATAAGGCAGAGTCAACCCCCAGAGCTTAACCTAAGGTAGGAGGACTAACTCCTAGGC
>NW_027169336.1:111313-116313 GCF_036898095.1 Palaemon carinicauda
TTTAAAGGGGACATTTAGAATCTCCCATGCCAGACATGACCATTTGTTTGTCATTCTTCTTGCTTTGCTGATGTTTAGAAACTTATGTGTTTGGCTAACAAGCATCACCAAAATCTTTTATTATCATTATTATTAATAGCCAAGCTACAACCCTAGTTGGACAAGCAAGAAGCTATAAGCCCAAGGGCTCCAATAGGGAAAAATAGCCCAGTGAGGAAAGGAAATAAGGAAATAAATAAATGATGAGAGTAAATTAACAAGCAATAATTCTAAAAACAGTAACAACGTCAAAACAGATATGTCCTATATAAACTATTAACAACGTCAAAAACGGATATGTCATATATAAACTATAAAAAGACTCATGTCAGCATGATCAACATAAAAACATTTGCTCCTACTTTGATTCAACTACCGGATTAGAAAGATCCTTCCACAACTTGGTAACAGCTAGAATAAAACTTCTTGAAGTTTTATTGTTAAGTATTGATCCTCATGATGGAGAAGGCCTGGCTATTAGAACTAACTGCTTACCTAGTATTACGGACAGGATAGAATTGTTCAGTGAGATCTGAATGTAAAGGATGGTCAGAGTTATGAAAAATCTTATGTAACATGCATAATGAACTAATTGAATGACGGTGCCAAAGATTAATATCTAGATCAGGAATAAGAAATTTAATAGACCGTAAGTTTCTGTCCAACAAATTAAGAAGCAAATCAGCAGCTTAACACCAGAAAGGAGAACAATACTCAAAACAAGGTAGAATGAATGAATTGAAACACTTTTTCAGAGTAGATTGATCACCGAAAATCTAGTAAGACTTTCTCAATAAGCCAATTTTTTTTGTGCAATTGAAGAAGACACAGACCTAATGTGTATCTCAAAAGTAAATTTGCTATCGAGAACTACACCTAATATTTTTAAAAAGTCATACAAATTAAAAAAATAAAAAGCATTAACAATACTGAGATCCGGATGTTAAGGAGCAACCGTGAAAGGAACTGGCAAAATTGTCAGTCCTACCATCTGTTAAAAGAAACTCTGTTTCAGTATCGGCAGAATCCTAGGTGACAGGAGAGACTCAGTTCTCCATCCCAGAGATTGCCGACACAGTTAAGGGGATGGCGGCATTGCTGCCTCCTCTCAACAAGGGAGAAACAGAGTTCAAGTGCCGTGTCATACTAGGCAAAGGAAGATCACTCTTCAGCCTAGAGGACTGCAGCATAGGACTAGTCTTCTAGTCGCAAGGAGAAGATGGTATTCTACTACTACTTCGAGTGCGGCTAGGGAGAGCTAACCTCCATTGCCGGCAGCCTAGCTGGTAGGGGAATGATGGTATTCTACAACCCATTTGGCCTGCCGGCAGGTCGCCGAAATAAGACTAAATACTCTGAGATTCTAACTAAATCCCAAAAACTGCTGGTATACCACAACCAGCGGTTTAAGGGACGAGGCAGGAAAAAACCTAGGTTAGTCATATCTAAATGAAATTAGGGTTGTAGCCGGAGGCTACACTCAGAGGGAAAGAGATTACCCTTAAATCTCTGTAGAAACGTGTAATGTTTCATAAAATTCTAGGAGGTATCAGTATCCACTAAATTGGAAAAGAAAACAATACACGAGGGTAACCGGAGGATGTCTGAACGTATAGTAAAATGCCTAGGTTAGGTTACCTATGCTAGACGAGATCTCGGTTACCAAAATCACAGAAACTATAACTATACGATCGACAGAGAAAAGGAAAATTATGCACATTATCAAATCTTTACGAGAATAATTGCCTAAACAGCTAAATAATATAAAATAATCAAATAAAGCTATTTAAAAATGGAAGTCGTTTTGCTATCCAGATAACACTTGCCTAACGAACAACGGCGCCCATGGCGCCTCCAGTAACTGGCCTAGCTCTTAGGCACAATGAAATACTCTAATTTCATTGTGAAACAGGAGCTAAATTATACTCATAGTAAAGACCCGATACTCAACTTTCCAGAAGCGGAAGAAGATGGAGAAAGCATAATTATAATCCTGTAAAACAATCGAAAAGTTAGATCACCGGGGAATACCACCGAGCGAAATCGCTACAAAATAAGGAATGTCCGCCATCGTGGGAATGGCGCTGTTGTATTCTCAATAGTAATACGAGAATGGGGGTAGCCTTCGTACGTCTTCCTTTTATTTTGCCATACCTCCTCGAAGCTTAAACACTATTAGGGGTGCAGATTGCTATGTGGCATGTCAAGAATACGTCCTCTTATATTATGCGATATCCTTGAGAGAAAATTTAAGGATATTCGTGCCAGGAGTTAAAATTCTGGATACCTAAAGATAAAATTCTCTGGGAATATCACTATAGTACATTTCCCTTTGGAAGCTACTTTAAGGAACTTCCATCAGGACGACATGGCTTGAGCCTAAAAATACAGATTCAATCTCTCCAACTCCTTACCGCTTTCTTAACTACAACCCGCTGGTTCAGCAATTTATGGGAGAGTCAGGATTCAGAGTGATCCTCTCGGGGTACCCCCATCACCAGGGTATGACTACTCATCTCACCCTGACGTTACAACATTACTTGAAAAAAAAAAAAAAAAATATATATATATATATATATATATATATATATATATATATATATATATATATATATATATTATATATACATATATATAGGCCTACATATCTATCTCTCTATCTCTCTATCCATTTATATATATATATATATATATATATATATATATATATATATATATATATATATATATATATATATATATATATATATATATATATATATATATACATATATATATATATATATATATATATATATATATATATATATATATATATATATATATATATATATATATATATATATATATATATATATATATATATATATATATGTATATATATATATATATATATATATATATATATATATATATATATACGTATATATATATATATATATATATATATATATATATATATATATATATATATATATATATATATATATATTTATGTAGTCAGACACATTATTTTTATATAAGGGAATTTTCCATACCATAAGTTATTAGTTTTACTCCCTCTGCTCTTTCTTAAACCTATATGCTCTTGGATTGCAGCCAGATTCCATCATAGAATATTTCAAACTCCCTCTTTATAATTTCAGTTTCTTCAATCTCTACCAACTGTTTTTACAATTTTTTTTTTTCGTTTCATGCTGAGTTCCTTCCTTCTTATCTAACACGACTATATAGTAATTATTCTATTTGGTAACTCATAAAATGACTTAGATGTGTTTACTGATAATCGTTTTCTCATCATAATGTCCACCAATTAGCTAGCATTTTTATCTCTCATTTAGAGTACTTTATCCCACATTGTAATCAATTAGGAGTATTTTTCATCTTTTGAAGCCTTATATTTACTCCATGAACTATATAAAAATAAGAGACTTATTCTTCTTCACTGTCACTTACCCTTGTATTCCAATTCCCAATAAAAATTATATTTTTCATGGTCTCCAAAATATTAGGTAAAGATTATGACTTTTCCTAAAAATATCACTCCTGTCTTCTTCTATACTTAGACCATATGAGAATATTATCACAATTTATGAGGCTTTCATATACAATCGTGATCATAAAATCCCTTCTGAGTAGTCTTCCTGTTATTGCAAACGTTATCCCTACTTGAGTGTTAACGTGATTGTTACTCATGGTCTTATTTTTTGCACCAATTGACCGCTCACTTTGTCTTGACATTTACTGACACCTCTAATTTCCTCCCCTTGAACACCAAGTGCAAAAAAAAAGTTCTTATTATATGTTCTAGAGTCATGGACATCCAACTTAAAAAAAGATCTATACTTCCATAAACATAATGTTCAAAAATAATGTCTTGAATCTTTTTAGCATGATAAACTAACCCGTCAGTATAGCCTCAGGAAAACAAGAACTATTTGTAATATGTTTTTCGTTGTTTTGTCTCATTTAGATACACAAGTTTAAAGGACTCTATATCCCTTTGAACAGTGATTGAAAAACGTACATAGTCAAATTTATATCAAAGCTTTAGAATTTGTGAGTAGCCTTCGTTTACGTTCCTTTATAGTACCAAAACTGATGCCTTTTATTGGATCACTTATTGAGTTTTAAATTTATGATATAGTTACCTAATCTTACATACACCACTGGTAATTGCTTAAGTTTTTTTTTTCCCATTTCAAAATTTGAAGATAATTGTGCATAGAAAACAGATACTTGCCAAAAAGTGGCCTATTATTTCAAATTTGACAAATTTTGCATTAACCCGTTAAAAAAAGAGTTTCTGACTCAATTATCCAATGCGAAACACTCAAAATTAATACTAAAAAGAAAATTAATTCACAATAAAACTCCTGAAAATTATATATTCTTGATAGGTAAGCCGTTAATTAAATGCCCTCATACGTAAATAAAATTAGATTTTGATTACACTGGAAGCTCAAGAAACAACGCAAAGAATTATTATCTGTATTGATATTTAAATAATAAAAAAAAAAAGCCTGGTGTAAATCCTTTCATAAAATTTTTTTACGCTATCTCCTTCAGGTGTTAGGATGATAGAACAACAGATAAGGAAATCTAAGAGAAATCTAGAAATTTATTTCGGATCTTAGTAAAAGCTTGGGTGTTAATGACCATCATTCTCTTGTTTCAGCATTAACTGAATTCGAAGGATAGGGAAGGTAGTTTCTTGAATTAACTGGTGGTTTTGGAAGCGAAGTCTGGGTGTTGTATGGAAATAGAAGTTAAAAGGTTTAGGATAAACAGGTTCATATATTATTATTATTATTATTATTATTGTTATTATTATTATCATTATTATTATTATTATTATTATTATTATTATTATTATTATTATTATTACGCAATTAAAAAAAAAGAGAGAGCAGAACCAACATTGAAATAGATATACTTTTTGCATAGTTCATATAGCGTAA
>NW_027169336.1:121313-133813 GCF_036898095.1 Palaemon carinicauda
CTGAGTACCAGAAAGGAGAAAAATACTGAAAACAAGGTAGAATGAAAGAATTAAAACACTTCTTCGGAATAGATTGATCACCGAAAGTCTTAAAAGACTTTCTCAATAAATCAATTTTTTGTGCAATTGAAGAAGACACAGACCTTATATGTTTCTCAAAAGCAAATCTGCTCTCGAGAATCACACCTAAAATTTCGAAAGAGTCATACAAATTTAAAGAAACATTATCAATACTGAGATCCAGATGTCGAGGAGCCACTGTCCTTGACCTACTTACAATCATACTTTGAGTTTTGTTAGGATTCAACTTCATACCCCCTAATTTGCACCATGCACTAATTTTAGCTAAATCTCTATTAAGGGATTCACCAACCCCAGATCTACATTCAGGAGATGGAATTAATGCAAAGAGAGTAGCATCATCTGCATATGCAAAAAGCTTGTTTTCTTGGCCAAACCACATGTCATGTGTATATAGTATGAAAAGTAATGGGCCAAGAACACTACCCTGTCGAACATCGGATATCACATTCCTATATTCACTATGTTGCCCGTCAACAACAACTCTTTGAGATCTATTACTTAAAAATCAATAATAATGCTAAGAAACTCCCCACCCACTCCCAACTGCTTCAGTTTAAAAAAAAAGGGCCTCATGACTAACACGGTCAAAGGCAGCACTATTATCAAACCAAATCATACAAACTTCCTGAATACAATCAAGGGATTTCTGTACTGCATTGGAGATTGTAATAAGGGCATCACATGCTTCAAGGCCTTTACAAAAACCAAATTGCAAACTAGGGAGTAGATGATGACCTTCAGCAAACCTATTAAGACGTTCATCCAGAGGACGTTCAAAAACTTTAGATGTTAGGGGAGTTATGGAAATTGGGCGGTGATCAGTGGGACTTGAGCTACCACAAACACATTTACATAGAGGAGTAACATAAACAATTCTTCAACAAGAGCTAAAAGCTCCTCTTCTTGCTAACTTGCGCAAAATAACAGATAACTTTGGAGATAAGAAATCTGCTGTCTTTATAAAAATACCATTTGGGTCTACACCTCTATAAGCATCAAGGTCCATCAACAGAGCTTTAATCTCGCGAGATCGAAAAGCTAAACTAGTTAGTTTAGCCTCAGGAAAACAGGAATGAGGAAGTTCAAGTTTTTCATTACTCTGCTTACTGTCAAAAACATCAGCCAAAAGGGTGGTTGCCTTTTCCTTTGGACAGTGATTGACTGAACCATCTGGTTTAAGTAAAGGAGGAACTGTTGCATCTACTCCAAAGAGTGCAGATTTAAAGGTAGACCACCATTTATGTTCCTTAGTTGTACCAGAAAGGGTTTCTTTTATGGTTAAATTGTACTCGTTTTCAGTTGAGGCATAAACTCTGTGAGCAAAAGCTCGAAGCTGAGTATAGTTGTTCCAGCTTAAATCTGATCTGTTACCCTTCCAAAGGTATAGGCCTCCTGCTTCTCCAAATAAGCACGTCTACAATCATCATTGAACCACGGTTTGTCCTTTACTCGGTACCTTAGCACAGGAGAAGGGATACGCCTATCAATTATGTTGACTAGATTCTCATTCAGATGGACAACAGGATCTACACTATTATATAATTGTGACCAATTCAAGCACAAAAATTCATGCAAAATCCCATTCCAGTCTGCTTGGGATTTCATATAGATTTTACAAGAATATGATACATCAGGGACAAGCTCCTCAGTCTTCACTAATGGTGAAATCAAGGCATGATCAGATGTCCCAACTGGAGAATCAGCCTTACTAGTTATAACGCCAAGGGAGTCAGTGTATACGAGGTCCAAGCAATTACCAGACCTGTGATTAGCTTTATTTATTATATGTTCACACCCTAATTCAGAGGCAAAGTCTAAAGCTCTTAAGCCATGGCGATCGGTAGGAGAGATAGAGCTTAACCACTCCCTATGGTGAGCATTAATATCACCAACAAAGACAAAAGAAGCCTTTCTATCATCATCTAGTATGGAATAACTGCCATGATTATATAGGCCGAAAATAAACCGATTCCCAGAGTATTTACAAGATTATTTTTTTTAGAAATTGACATAGAGAGGCAAAACGTGTTGAACGGGAGTTATGAGTTTTAGCAAAAAAAAAAAAAAAAAAAAAGGCTTAAGACTCAAGTCAGTTGTTATGAGAACATATAGTATGTTATTCTAAAAAGAATAAAGAGTATGCTTGATGCAAAGTTATGAGATGAGCAAGTTGGATTTAAAAAAGGTAGGAGTTGCAGCGACCAAATTTTCCTTTTGAGATATGTAGTACAACAATGCGTAGAATATCTCTAGTTGGTATTTGTAGACTCAGAAAAAGCCTTTGTTAGTGTGCCCCGGGCAATTTTGTGGAGAGTCCTGCGTTATTATGGAAATCCTCTTAAATATGTAATTTTGATTAAGTTTGTTCATGAGCATAGCAAGCATAAAGTTAATGTTAATGGACTCTTATCAAATGAATTTCCGATGAAGAGCGTAGAACTCAAAGGGAATGTGTTGTCACCTATGTTGTTTATCTTCCTCATGGGTTTTGTAAAGCATGATATGAAGGGAATACTGAATGATTTCAGTGTGTTTGAAGTCGAAGCTATCCTTAAAAAATTGAAGAAAAGGAAAGCCCCGGGATATGATAGAATAACTGCCATGATTATATAGGCTGTAAATAAACTGATTCCCAGAGTATTTACAAGATTATTTTTTTAGAAATGGACATGGAGAGGCAAAACGTGTTGAATGGGAGTTATGAGTTTTAGCAAAAAAAAAAAAAAAAAAAAAAAAGGCTTAAGACTCAAGTCAGTTGTTATGAGAACATATAGCATTTTATTCTAAAGAGAATGAAGAGTATGCTTGATGCAAAGTTATGAGATGAGCAAGTTGGATTTAAAAAAGGTAGGAGTTGCAGCGACCAAATTTTCCTTTTGAGATATGTAGTACAACAATACGTAGAATATCTCTGGTTGGTATTTGTAGACTCAGAAAAAGCCTTTGTTAGTGTGCCCCGGGCAATTTTGTGGAGAGTCCTGCGTTATTATGGAAATCCTCTTAAATATGTAATTTTGATTAAGTTTGTTCATGAGCATAGCAAGCATAAAGTTAATGTTAATGGACTCTTATCAAATGAATTTCCGATGAAGAGCGTAGAACTCAAAGGGAATGTGTTGTTGCCTATGTTGTTTAACTTCCTCACGGGTTTTGTAAAGCATAGAACAGTCAGAGATGGTGGAGTAGGATTGGATTGGATTGGCGATAGGAATTTAACACACCTAGACTATGCTGATGATGTTGTCATTGTAAGCAGAACACTGCAGGATTTGCCATGCTTGTTTACCAGAATACATGAAATATCACAGGAAACTAGGCTGAAGATAAAATGGCTGCTGGTGTCCACCAAAGTGAATAACTGGATATAATTTGATGTAATTGATTTTTTCAATAGTGAATAAACATTGGTGGTCATTTAAACATTTATGGTTGAAGAAATATATGTAATTTTAGTGTAATAATCCCTTAATTTTATATATTTATAATTATCAATCTGGGGAAACTAATATTTGTCTTTGTATCCAAGCATCGAAGAAATATGTTATTCATACTAAAAATTCAAATCAAATGTAACCATTACTTTTATCGTTTAATTTGTTTCAATGGAAATTAAATTTAAAGAATGTTCAAGTAAGAGTTTATTAAAATTGACAATTCTTTTGTTAGTGTGAGTAAAAGGATAAAAATAATTGGATATGAAGATATTTTTTAATCAGTTATAAATTCCTAAACGTATGTAGGCTGCAATATGAATAAATGTGTTATTGAGCCGGCCTAGGGATAAAAGTATTAGCCTACAAGGAGATAAAAGTCACTAGTAAAATATATGATAACAGAAAAAATAAGAATTATTTTCCTAGCTGAGGGTAAAACCTACACCTGAACCAAATTTCTCGGATATGTATTTACTCTAGCTGAAGATTGCCGGAAACACAGAGCTCGCTCAAATACAGAACATTGGTGTTGGTAATTCTGAGGAGAGTTTATTGCAATAAGAATAGAAGGAGAGACTTGAAAATAAACTAGACTGCAGTTTTCAGCAGTAGAGGAGAATAAAATGGTATATAAAATATATGCTATTTTTTCTACAATCAAGTTGTTGTACCACCCGTGTTTTGTACACACACAGACATACGTGTACAATGCAAAGGTATTTTCTTTTATTTTGTATATCTCTCTCTACACCACCTTGTTAACAGAACCGGTTCAAATATATCTTTTCATTATTTGATGTGCTTGAAATTTTGAGACCTTCTTCCACTGAGATTGTATATAAGCTTGGTGTCTTTTGAAATGAAATTAGTTGCATTCACGTCACGTCTGAGTCCCAGCCAAAGTGTTCGCAATACTTTTTCACAATACTTATATATATATATATATATATATATATATATATATATATATATATATATATATATATATATATATATATATATATATATATATATATATATATATATATATATATATATACGTGTGTGTGTGTGTTTGTATATATATATATATATATATATATATATATATATATATATATATATATATATATATATATATATATATATATATATATATATATATATATATATATATATATATATATATATATATATATATATATATATATATATATATTTATAGATATATATATATATATATATATATATATATATATATATATATATATATATATATATATATATATATTTATTTGTATATATATATATATATATATATATATATATATATATATATATATATATATATATATATATATATATATATATATATATATATAAATTTCTACCTCATTCTTGGGATCGAACGCTGGCCCCTTCTTATGAAAGGCCAGGTCAAAACCAACCATGCCAAAAGAGGCCATAACAAAATTGGAACCTGACGCTACCCAGCTGTCCGAGGATTTACCTGGCGAGACATCAGTCTCTTATCAGCGAGTTTTACCCAATTTCCTGGCCCACCATGTGACACAATTGGCAGTATTTCATTCAAATTACCCCTAAGGAGTCAATATGGATAAATATTAACACAACGTCGTGTTCAAATAGGAATAAATTTGTACATCATACTTGGGATCGAACGCTGGCCCCTTCTAATGAAAGGCCAGGTCGAAACCAACCATGCCACGAGAGGCCATAAAAGAAATCGGAACCTGACACTACCCAGCTGTCCGAGGATTTACCTGGCGAGACATTGGTCTCTTACCAGCGAGTTTTACCTGATTTCCCAGCCCACCACGTGACACAATTGGCAGTAATTCATTCAAATTACCTCTAATGAGTCAATATGGACAAATATCAACACAACATCGTGTTTAAGTAGAAATAAATTTCTACTCCTTACTTGGGATCGAATGCTGGCCCCTTCTAATGAATGGCCAGGTCGAAACCAACCATGCCACGAGAGGCCATAAAAGAAATCGTAACCTGAAGCTACCCAGCTGTCCGAGGATTTACCTGGCGGGACATCAGTCTCTTACCAGCGAGTTTTACCCAATTTCCGGCCCACCAACGTGATGCAATTGGTAGTAATTCATTCAAATTACCCCTAATGAGTCAATATAGATAAATATCAACACAACAACGTGTTCAAATATATATATATAGATATAGATATACATATATATATATATATATATATATATATATATATATATATATATATATATATATATATATATATATATATATATATATATATATATATATATACATGCACACACACATACATGCAATCTTACCTAACAGTCAAATATTTCATTAAATTATAACTCTGTCCAAACAATTTCCTGGAGGAACGTCGTGGACAACTTTGCTCTTTCATCAAATGTTTGTGATCGTAAAGATATTTTCCATAACAATGTTTATTTCCAAACAAAAAGTGAGCGATTTCGGGAAGCTACTGACATCCCATTTATAATAAAAAAAACTTTCCAATATTCATTGTGGTGACTGGAGAGAATGATCAGATCAGTGGCACACATACTTACTATATATATATATATATATATATATATATATATATATATATATATATATATATATATATATATATATATATATATATATATATATATATATATATATATATATATATATATATATATATATATATATATATATATATATATATATATATATATATATATATATATTATTAGGTTAACGTAAAATTATTTCTTTGTTTTATTTAAATCAGCCTTTGTTTTATTTAAATCAGCCTTGTTTTTCTTTTTAAGTTAAAGTATTTTTGTTGTTTGTCTACTATAGTGTTAATGTAAGTTAAGTGGCTCTCCGATTGTTGAATAGTGTTTTTGCGCCTCCTCCTCCTCCTTTGTGTATTAGTGGACTATCGTTTTAACGATTGTTATTTTTTTTGCTGTGAGTGTTGATGAACGCTGGGAAGGTGATGAGTGGACATGGTCGACCGGTGAAGGCAGTTCGGGTCTTGACAAGCTCTCACCAACAATATTTCTCGTCTCAGCATTCCTTGTGACTTGGAGGACGACTTTTAGCTATTACCTTCGTACTTCGGTTGAAGTGTTTAGCAGATGCTCATGTCATCTGCGACGGTAGTTTTCTGCTACTTGTTCCCGTCGGAGGATTTGCACAGGATTGGTGTCGACGCTGTTTCCCGACACTGAACCGAGATTTTACTGGCCATATTCATCCAGTCCAGCTGTGTACGAGTGTGAGAGCAAATTGGCTCGTGAGGAGATACGTAGGGCGGCTGACGCCAGGTAAGACAAATTATCATTCCTCTTGTATAGGGAAGTGGATTGCCCCTCAATGCCTGGCGTGCAGCTTTACCCTTCCGTTAGCAGTTTGATGAATTAAGTACGGCCCTGTATTCAACTCTTCGGTACTTCAATCGAGGTGAAGTTGTATATATTATTAATTATCTATTTCTATATGTAAGAGTTTTGTTGTTATGTTGTGTAACTGTTTTATTCTGTATTTAGTTTTGTAAGATAGGTAGGAATATTAAGGTTTTCATTGTTTTCATCTCCTACTTCCTTCGACCTTATTATTATTAGGTTTTTGATTATCTTGGCTAGCCGTATTTGGATCCACCCTGTTATTTTTAAGTGTTTGCTCTCTTGTAATTTTCTCATGTTTAGGGCTTAGTGTAGTAGCTTTAGGTTATTTTATTGTAAGTTCCCGAGAACCATTATTTATTTTCTTGAATATGTGTATAATTTAGTGTATTTAATCTCACAAGGTTGATTTAAGTTATTGTTCTTGTTTATAATAAATATTGTTATATTTTCTTGGGTCTCTGTTTCCGTCTTTCCTTATCACTGACGTACTTCTACCGACTGCAATCCATGAGAATTTAAATATCTTAAAAGAACCTGCATTACAACCTGGTAGGTTGTAACAGTTGGCGACCGTGACAGGATTGCACTCGGGTGTACTCGGTGGTTTGGTTGGCGGATTGGTGCTCAGTAGATTTACCAATATTTGTTATTGTTTAGTGTGTTTCCTTTCTCCCCCTTTAATTTTGAAATCATGGGTGACTATGTTTTTTGATCCCGCAGAATTTTTAGGATCAGCAGATTGTCTTAGGCATCTTTCTGTGTTAAGTAAAGAGTATTTGGTGAGTTGCGCTCGCTGGTTAGGTGTCCCACTTAGGGCTGCGAACACTAGGGTCCAGTTGTTGTTAGCTGTAGAGAATAAGGTAGCTCAGGGTACGGCTGAAGGAGAGAATTTAGCTTGGGATTTTGACAGTGTTGATGATAGTGGTTCAGAGCGCGAGGATAGTATGATTGATGATGTGAGTGTGAATCCAGGCCTTTCTTTGTTTGAGGACCCCCCTCGTACTGGAACTATTTTTGAAGGAAATGCTAAATTGCAACATAAAGCTAACGTGTCTACAAACCCATTTGTTGTAGAAAAATCTGTCCCGGTACAGCCTGTGTTGTCCTAAGAGGACTATGAATATAGATTAATTTGCAAGAGGATAGAGTTAGTGAAACTTGAGTTTGAAGAGAACGAGAAGGTGAGGCGACATGAGCTAGAGATGGCTAATGTAAATTTGGAGTTGGCTAAATTGCAAAGTGTTCCTAATAAATTAAGTACTCCTTGTGGTCCATATGTCGATAAATTTAATATAGGGGCAGCTTTGAAGTTAGTCCCTGTATTTGACGAAAAAGATGTGCCGGAATTTTTTAAGGCATTTGAACGGGTAGCTACCAGGTTGTCTTGGCCCGCTGAGATGTGGACAGTCTTAATTCAGTGTAGGCTGGTGGGCAAGGCAATCAGAGTTTATAATTCTTTGGAGGAGAGTGTAGCCCGTGATTATGGTAAAGTGAAGGCGTTGGTCCTCAAGGCTTATGATCTTGTCCCTGAGGCCTATCGTCTAAAATTTAGAAATTTCAGTAAGCATGCTTCTGTTTCATATGTTGAGTTTGCTAGGCTCAAGGAGGAGCAATTTGATAATTGGCTGAAGAGTCGTCAGGTAGTCTCTTTCTCCTCCTTGATGGAATTAATGTTGATGGAAGAATTTAAGAAGTATTGTAGTAAAGAACTGAGGATATACTTGGAAGAGGTGAAAGCAGTTAATCTAAGCCAAGCGGCTCAGATTGCCGATGAATTTATTTTAACCCATCGAGCAGGGTCCGGCAATTTTGGGTCTCAGGGTCTAGGTTTCCAGTCTGCCAAGCCAAATGATGGTAATAATAAATCTAATAATATAGCTAATAACAGGGTAAAGCATTCAGGTGTTCCAATCTATTATAAGAATGAGAAGACTCAAGGAAATATTTCAAATGAAGAGCCCTCTAGATTCTTCTCCAAAAACAGGATGGTGGCTGGTAATGTGAGCAAAGGTAATGGGACCTGTTTTTGGTGCAATAAGCCTGGACATTATCAAGCTCAGTGTAATGCCAGGAGGAGGTATCTGGAGAGAAATAATAACCATATTAACAGCCCTATATCTGTAATTACCAATAAGACTGTTCCTATTACTCCCAAGGTTGAGAATCCACCGGAAACGGAAGGTAGCAATGTAAATAGTGGTGATGACAGCAATGTAAAACCAACTGGTAATAGACCTTCATGACTCTATGATAAATATATATGGCCTGGGAGACTGGTTACGAATTCAGGAGTTCTAAAGGTAAAATTTTTGCGAGACACAGGGTCAGCTCGCTCTTTAGTATTAAGGGAATCTTTAAATGGTTTAGTTGAATATTCAGGGAATTATGTGATTCTGGGAGGTTTCCCGAATACTGTGGTTTCAGCTCCATTGGTGGAAGTTGAATTATCCTTCCCTGGGTATAATGAGGTAACGGAGTTGGCTGTGGTGGAGAATCTCCCTATTCCAAATATAGATGGTATTTTAGGAAATGACATGGTAGACCATAGGGGTCTGGAATTATTCCCTATTTTGACTGTGAATGCTTGTCCTGTGGCGGTGGTGACTCGGGCCTCCGCTAAGGCAGCTGATTTGATAAATGATGATGACTTAGATTTAAGTAGTTTAGAAGTAGAGTTAGAAAGGCCCGGGCCAGTAGGTAGTCCTAGTAGTACTAGTAATATCTTGCAACTTGATTGGGACCGTTTAACGTTTATTGAGGCTCAGAAACAAGAGTTTGATTTTGAGTTGGGTGACACAGCCGATTTAACTAAACCGAGGTTTTGTGTAATGAAAGGTTTGTTATATCGAATTAGTCGTCCATCTACACATGATCTGAACAAAACTTCTCGAGTGGAACAAATTGGGGTTCCCTCACAATTTAGGGAGTCTGTTTTGAAGTTGTCACATGATGATTCTTTTTCTGGTCACTTTGGAGTATTTAAGACTTTCAAAAGATTAGCGAAATGTTTTTGGTGGCCAGGATTGAAATCATCAGTGAAACGATTTGTTAGTAATTGTGAGGTTTGTCAGGTGATGGGAAAGCCCAATCAAGTGATCCATAAAGCACCTCTAAATCCTATTCCTGCAATTGGGGAACCTTTTTTTAGAATTGGTTATAGATGTGGTGGGGCCTTTGCCCAGAACAAAGACTGGGTTTACTCATCTCCTGACCATCATGGACCGAGCTTCTAGATTTCCTGAAGCATTCCCAATGAAAAAGATCACTTCTAATGCAGTATTTGAGAAGCTCATTGAATTTTTCTCCCGATACGGACTTCCTCGTAAAATTCAGACTGACTGTGGGACGAATTTTACGAGTAAGGTATTTAAGGGTAAATGTGCTGAGCTGGCCATTCAGTGCACTACCAGCGTACCTTACCACCCAGAGAGTCAGGGGGTGGTGGAAAGATTCCACCAGACACTTAAATCAGTTTTGAAAAAATACTGCTATGAACAAGGAGAGGATTGGGAAAAAGGACTTCCCTTTGCTCTCTTTGCCATAAGGAACCATCCAAATGCTTCTACGGGTGTAGCTCCCTTTGAGCTGATCTATGGGCACAAAGTACGTGGTCCGTTGGAAATTTTCCATGAATTGTTATCATCTAGGCAGAAAGAGTAACTTAATGTGATGAAATTTGTAGAGAATTTATGGAAAAAGTTAGCCATTGCGTGGAAATTTGCAAGAGAAGATTTGGCTTCCTCCCAAGTAATCATGAAATCAAATTTTGATAAGAAAACCAAGGTGCGATCGTTTGAGCCTGGGGAATTGGTATTGGTGTTGAGTACAGACTCAGACAATTTCCTTGAGCCAAGGTATAAGGGGCCCTGGAAGGTTTTGAGAAAATTGTCTGAAGTGAATTATGAAATTGAAGCCCCCGGGACCAAACGAAAGTGCCGAGTCTTTCATATTAATAGATTAAAATCTTATATTTCATGTGGTAGGGATCCTTTAGCTATAGTGTGTGAACCTGTGTCTGTAGAAGTAGAGTCTCCAGAGGATAACTTTGAGGACTTGGTTGGTCAGGTATCTTCTGATGCTCTCTTTAATAACATTCAAAATCTAGAGGTTTTGAAAAGAGAGCTGGACCATCTGGAAGTTACCCAGAGAAGGGACATTATTAATTTAATCTGTTCTTTTCCAGAAATATTTCGTAGTTCGCCAGGTAGGACAGGGTTGCTTCAGCATGATGTGGATGTAGGCAGTGCTTCTCCAGTAAAGCAGAGTCCTTATCGACTAAATCCAGTGAAAAGGGACATAGTCGAGGCGGAAATAAAGTATATGCTGAAACATGACCTCATCCAACCTTCGATAAGTCCTTGGAGCTCTCCGATAGTTTTAGTTAAAAAGTCTGATGGAAAGTACAGAATGTGTGTGGATTACCGTAAAGTTAATGCCAGTACCAAAAAATGACTCTTTTCCTTTGCCTCGCATTGACGACTGTCTCGATCAGATGGGGTCTGCAAAATTCATAACCAAGTTGGATTTGCTGAAAGGATATTGGCAAGTGCCCCTGTCTGATCGAGCCCGGGAAATTTCCGCATTTGTAACTCCCTTTGGGCTTTACGAATGTAAAGTGATGCCCTTTGGGATGAAAAATGCTGCATGCACCTTTCAGAGGCTTATGAACAGAGTCATTTGTGGGTTGAAAGGCACTGAGATTTATATTGATGATTTAGTTGTTCACAGCAATGATTGGCAAACTCATATAGTAAGATTGAGAAAAGTGTTTGAAGCTTTGAGGGATGCCGGTCTTGTTGTGAACTTGGGTAAGTGTGAATTTGGTAAAGCCAAAGTGTGCTATTTGGGTCATGAGGTTGGTTTGGGTCAGGTAGCCCCTAAACAAGCCAATCTTGATGCCATTTTAAATTTGAAGAGGCAGAGTAATGTCAGGGAAGTTCGGAGAGTCCTTGGAATGACGGGTTATTATAGAAGGTTTGTGCGAAACTTCTCGGACATTGCTCAGCCGCTTACGAAGTTATTGGAGAAAGGACAGAAATTTGCGTGGTCTCCTCAATGTGAGGAGTCTTTTATTAAACTCAAGCTGGTGCTGATATCAAACCCAATATTAATGTCCCCTGATTTTCAGAAACCTTTCATTATCGCGGTGGATGCTAGTGATGTGGGCATTGGAGGTGTCCTCTTTCAGAGAAATGGGGCTGGAGAGGTACTTCCCGTGTCTTACTTTAGCCGTAAACTATTGGCAGCAGAGAAACGGTATTCAACTATCGAGAAGGAGGCCTTAGCCTTGGTTCGTACTTTGTTACATTTTAAACCCTATGTGACCAATTTCTCCTTCCCGATAGAGATTTGGACTGATCACAATCCTCTAGTGTTCATAGAAAGAATGAAAGGGTCCAATCAGAGAATTTTGAGATGGGCTTTGCAGTTGCAGGAATTCACTCTGGTTATAAAACATATTAAGGGATCGGAGAACCGTATTCCTGATGCCCTTTCTCGCATGTAATCTTGGCTTTTGTCCCTCCCTCGCCCTTCTCGTGTCTTAATTGGGTTTGTATAAAACTATTTTTCCATAGTAAAA
>NW_027169336.1:138813-171313 GCF_036898095.1 Palaemon carinicauda
CAAATTTAAAGAAACATTATCAATTCTGAGATCCGGATGTCAAGGAGCCACTGTCCTTGACCTACTTACAATCATACTTTGAGTTTTGTTAGGATTCAACTTCATACCCCCTAATTTGCACCATGCACTAATTTTAGCTAAATCTCTATTAAGGGATTCACCAACCCCAGATCTACATTCAGGAGATGGAATTAATGCAAAGAGAGTAGCATCATCTGCATATGCAAAAAGCTTGTTTTCTTGGCCAAACCACATGTCATGTGTATATAGTATGAAAAGTAATGGGCCAAGAACACTACCCTGTCGAACATCGGATATCACATTCCTATATTCACTATGTTGCCCATCAACAACAACTCTTTGAGATCTATTACTTAAAAATCAATAATAATGCTAAGAAACTCCACACCCACTCCCAACTGCTTCAGTTTAAAAAAAAAAAGGGCCTCATGATTAACACGGTCAAAGGCAGCACTATTATCAAACCCAATCATACAAACTAACTGAATACAATCAATGGATTTCTGTACTGCATTGGAGATTGTAATAAGGGCATCACATGCTTCAAGGCCTTTACGAAAACCAAATTGCAAACTAGGGAGTAGATGATTACCTTCAGCAAACCTATTAAGACGTTCATCCAGAAGACGTTCAAAAACTTTAGATAATAGGGGAGTTATGGAAATTGGGCGGTAATCAGTGGGACTTGAGCTACCACAAACACATTTACATAGAGGAGTAACATAAACAATTCTTCAACAAGAGCTAAAAGCTCCTCTTCTTGCTAACTTGCGCAAAATAACAGATAACTTTGGAGATAAGAAATCTGCTGTCTTTATAAAAAACAAAGGAAAAATACCATTTGGGTCTACACCTCCATAAGCATCAAGGTCCATCAACAGAGCTTTAATCTCGCGAGATCGAAAAGCTTAACTAGTTAGTTTAGCCTCAGGGAAACAGGAATGAGGAAGTTCAAGTTTTTCATTACTCTGCTTACTGTCAAAAACATCAGCCAAAAGGGTGGTTGCCTTTTCCTTTGGACAGTGATTGACTGAACCATCTGGTTCAAGTAAAGGAGGAATTGTTGCATCTACTCCAAAGTGTCAGATTTAAAGGTAGACCACCATTTATGTTCCTTAGTTGTACCAGAAAGGGTTTCTTTTATGGTTAAATTGTACTCATTTTCAGTTGAGGCATAAACTCTGTGAGCAAAAGCTCGAAGCTGAGTATAGTTGTTCCAGTTTAAATCTGATCCGTTACCCTTCCAAAGGTATAGGCCTCCTGCTTCTCCAAATAAGCACGTCTACAATCATCATTGAACCACGGTTTGTCCTTCACTCGGTACCTTAGCACAGGAGAAGGGATACGCCTATCAATTATGTTGACTAGATTCTCATTCAGAGGGACAACAGGATCTACACTATTATATAATTGTGACCAATTCAAGCACAAAAATTCATGCAAAATCCCATTCCAGTCTGCTTGGGATTTCATATAGATTTTACAAGAATATGATACATCAGGGACAAGCTGCTCAGTCTTCACTAATGGTGAAATCAAGGCATGATCAGATGTCACAACTGGAGAATCAGCCTTACTAGTTATAACGCCAAGGGAGTCAGTGTATACGAGGTCCAAGCAATTACCAGACCTGTGATTAGCTTCGTTTATTATATGTTCACACCCTAATTCGGAGGTAAAGTCTAAAGCTCTTAAGCCATGGCGATCGGTAGGAGAGATAGAGCTTAACCACTCCCTATGGTGAGCATTAAAATCACCAACAAAGACAAAAGAAGCCTTTCTATCATCTTCTAGTATGGAATAACTGCCATGATTATATAGGCCGAAAATAAACCGATTCCCAGAGTATTTACAAGATTATTTTTTTAGAAATTGACATGGAGAGGCAAAACGTGTTGAACGGGAGTTATGAGTTTTAGGAAAAAAAAAAAGAAAGAAGAAAAAAAAAAAAAAAAAAGGCTTAAGACTCGAGCCAGTTGTTATGAGAACATATAGTATGTTATGCTAAAGAGAATGAAGAGTATGCTTGATGCAAAGTTATGAGATGAGCAAGCTGGATTTAAAAAAGGTAGGAGTTGCAGCGACCAAATTTTCCTTTTGAGATATGTAGTACAACAATGCGTAGAATATCTCTGGTTGGTATTTGTAGACTCAGAAAAAGCCTTTGTTTGTGTGCCCCGGGCAATTTTGTGGAGAATCCTGCGTTATTATGGAAATCCTCTTAAATATGTAATTTTGATTAAGTTTGTTCATGAGCATAGCAAGCATAAAGTTAATGTTAATGGACTCTTATCAAATGAATTTCCGATGAAGAGCGTAGAACTCAAAGGGAATGTGTTGTCACCTATGTTGTTTATCTTCCTCATAGGTTTTTTAAAGCATGATATGAAGGGAGTACTGAATGATTTCAGTGTGTTTGAAGTCGAAGCTATCCTTAAAAAATTGAAGAAATGGAAAGCCCCGGGATATGATGGAATAACTGCCATGATTATATAGGCTGAAAATAAACTGATTCCCAGAGTATTTACAAGATTATTTTTTTAGAAATGGACATGGAGAGGCAAAACGTGTTGAATGGGAGTTATGAGTTTTAGCAAAAAAAAAAAAAAAAAAAAAAAAAAAAGGGCTTAAGACTCAAGTCAGTTGTTATGAGAACATATAGCATTTTATTCTAAAGAGAATGAAGAGTATGCTTGATGCAAAGTTATGAGATGAGCAAGTTGGATTTAAAAAAGGTAGGAGTTGCAGCGACCAAATTTTCCTTTTGAGATATGTAGTACAACAATGCGTAGAATATCTCTGGTTGGTATTTGTAGACTCAGAAAAAGCCTTTGTTAGTGTGCCCCGGGCAATTTTGTGGAGAGTCCTGCGTTATTATGGAAATCCTCTTAAATATGTAATTTTGATTAAGTTTGTTCATGAGCATAGCAAGCATAAAGTTAATGTTAATGGACTCTTATCAAATGAATTTCCGATGAAGAGCGTAGAACTCAAAGGGAATGTGTTGTCGCCTATGTTGTTTAACTTCCTCATGGGTTTTGTAAAGCATAGAACAGTCAGAGATTGTGGAGTAGGATTGGATTGGATTAGCGATAGGAATTTAACACACCTAGACTATGCTGATGATGTTGTCATTGTAAGCAGAACACTGCAGGATTTGCCATGTTTGTTTACCAGAATACATGAAATATCACAGGAAACTAGGCTGAAGATAAAATGGCTGCTGGTGTCCACCAAAGTGAATAACTGGATATAATTTGATGTAATTGATTTTTTTAATAGTGAATAAACATTGGTGGTCAATTAAACATTTATGGTTGAAGAAATATATGTAATTTTAGTGTAATAATCACTTTATTTTATATATTTATAATTATCAATCTGAGGAAATTAATATTTGTCTTTGTATCCAAGCATCGAAGAAATATGTTATTCATACTAAAAATTCAAATCAAATGTAACCATTACTTTTATCGTTTAATTTATTTCTATGGAAATTAAATTTAAAGAATGTTCAAGTAAGAGTTTATTAAAATTGACAATTCTTTTGTTAGTGTGAGTAAAAGGATAAAAATAATTGGATATGAAGATATTTTTTAATCAGTTATAAATTCCTAAACGTATGAAGGCTGCAATATGAATAAATGTGTTATTGAGCCGGCCTAGGGATAAAAGTATTAGCCTACAAGGAGATAAAAGTCACTAGTAAAATATATGATAACAGAAAAATAAGAATTATTTTCCTAGCTGAGGGTAAAACCTACACCTGAACCAAATTTCTCGGGTATGTATTTAATTTAGCTGAAGATTGCCGGAAACACAGAGCTCGCTCAAATACAGAACATTGGCGTTGGTAATTCTGAGGAGAGTTTATTGCAATAAGAATAGAAGGAGAGACTTGAAAATAAACTAGACTGCAGTTTTCAGCAGTAGAGGAGAATAAAATGGTATATAAAATATATGCTATTTTTTCTACAATCAAGTTGTTGTACCACCCGTGTTTTGTACACACACAGACATAGGTGTACACTGCAAAGTTATTTTTTTTTATTTTGTATATCTCTCTCTACACCACCTTGTTAACAGAACTGGTTCAAATATATCTTTTCATTATTTGGTGTGCTTGAAATTTTGAGACCTTCTTCCACTGAGATTGTATATAAGCTTGGTGTCTTTTGAAATGAAATTAGTTGCATTCACGTCACGTCTGAGTCCCAACCAAAGTGTTCGCAATACTTTTTCACAATACTTATATATATATATATATATATATATATATATATATATATATATATATATATATATATATATATATATATATATATATATATATATATATATATATGTGTGTGTGTGTGTGTGTGTTTGTATAAATAAATATATATATATATATATATATATATATATATATATATATATATATATATATATATATATATATATATATATATATATATATATATAGATATATTTATATATATAAAAATATATATATATATATATATATATATATATATATATATATATATATACATATATATATATTTATTTATATATATATATATATATATATATATATATATATATATAGATATATATAGATATATATATATATATATATATATATATATATATATATATATATATATATATATATATATATATATATATATATATATATATATATATATATATATATATATATATATATATATATATATAGATATATATATATATATATATATATATATATATATATATATATATATATATATATATATATATATATATATATATATATATATATATCTATATATATATATATATATATATATATATATATATATATATATATATATATATATATATATATATATATATATGTGTGTATAAATTTCTACCTCATTCTTAGGATCGAACGCTGGCCCCTTCTAATGAAAGGCCAGGTTGAAACCAACCATGCCAAGAGAGGCCATAAAAAAATTGGAACCTGACGCTACCCAGCTGTCCGAGGATTTACCTGGCGAGACATCAGTCTCTTATCAGCGAGTTTTACCCAATTTCCCGGCCCACCACGTGACACAATTGGTAGTATTTTATCCAAATTACCCCTAAGGAGTCGATATGGATAAATATTAACACAACATCGTGTTCAAATAGGAATAAATTTGTACCTCATACTTGGGATCGAACGCTGGCCCCTTCTAATGAAAGGCCAGGTCGAAACCAACCATGCCACGAGAGGCCATAAAAGAAATCGGAACCTGACACTACCCAGCTGTCCGAGGATTTACCTGGCGAGACATCGGTCTCTTACCAGCGAGTTTTACCTGATTTCCCAGCCCACCACGTGACACAATTAGCAGTAATTCATTCAAATTACCTCTAATGAGTCAATATGGACAAATATCAACACAACATCGTGTTTAAGTAGAAATAAATTTCTACCCCTTACTTGGGATCGAACGCTGGCCCCTTCTAATGAAAGGCCAGGTCGAAACCAACCATGCCACGAGAGGCCATAAAAGAAATCGTAACCTGAAGCTACCCAGCTGTCCGAGGATTTACCTGGCGGGACATCAGTCTCTTACCAGCGAGTTTTACCCAATTTCCTGGCCCACCAACGTGATGCAATTGGTAGTAATTCATTCAAATTACCCCTAATGAGTCAATATAGATAAATATCAACACAACAACGTGTTCAAATAGAAATAAATTTCTACCTCATACTTGGGATCGAACGCTGGCCCCTTCTAATGAAAGGCCAAGTCGAAACCAGCCATGCCACGAGAGGCCATAAAAGAAATCGGAACCTGACGCTACCCAGCTGTCTGAGGATTTACCTGGCGAGACATCAGTCTCTTACCAGTGAGTTTTACCCGATTTCCCGGCCCACCACGTGACACAATTTGTAGTAATAAATTTAAATCACCCCTAATGAGTCAATATGGATGAATATCAACACAACATTGTGTTCAAATTGAAATAATTTTTACCTCATTCTTGGGATCGAACGCTGGCCCCTTCTAATGAAAGGCCAGGTCGAAACCAACAATGCCACGAGAGGCCATAAAAGAAATCAGAACCTGACGCTACCCAGCTGTCCGAGGGTTTACCTGGCGAGAAATCAGTCTCTTATCAGCGAGTTTTACCCGATTTCCCGGCCCACCACATGACACAATTGGTAGTAATTCATTCAAATTACCCTTAATGAGTCAATATGGATAAATATCAACAAAACATTGTGTTCAAATAGAAATAAATTTCTGACTCATACTTGGGATTGAACGCTGGCCCCTTCTAATGAAGGGCCAGGTCAAAACCAACCATGCCACGAGAGGCCATAAAAGAAATCGGAACCTGACGCTACTGAGCTGTCCGAGGATTTACCTGGCGAGACATCAGTCTCTTACTAGCGAGTTTTACCAGATTTCCCGGCCCACCACGTGACACAATTTGTATTAATTCATTCAAATTACCCCTAATGAGCCAATATGGAAAATATCAACACAACATCGTGTTCAAATAGTAATAAGTTTCTACCTCATACTTGGGATCGAACGCTGGCCCCTTCTAATGAAAAGCAAGGTAGAAACCAACCATTCCACGAGAGGCCATAAAAGAAATCGGAACCTGACGCTACCGAGCTGTCCGAGGATTTACCTGGCGAGACATCAGTCTCTTACCAGTGAGTTTTACCCGATTTAACGGCCCACCAACGGGACACAATTGGTAGTAATTCATTCAAATTACCCCTAATGAGTCAATATGGATGAATATCAACACAATATCGTGTTCAGATAGAAATAAATTTCTACCTCATACTTGGGATCGAACGCTGGCCCCTTCAAATGAAAGGCCAAGTCGAAACCAACCATGCCACGAGTGGCCATAAAAGAAATCGGAACCTGACGCTACCCAGCTGTCCGAGAATTTACCTGGCGAGACATCAGTCTCTTACCAGTGGGTTTTACCCGATTTCTCGGCCCACCAACGTGACACAATTGGTAGTAATTCATTCAAATTACCCTTAATGAGTCAATATGGATAAATATCAACACAACATCGTGTTCAAATAAAAATAAATTTCTACCTCATACTTGGGATTGAACGCTGGCCCCTTCTAATGAAAGGCCAGGTCGAAACCAACCATGCCAAGAGAGGCCATAAAAGAAATCGGAACCTGACGCTACCCAGCTGTCCGAGGATTTACCTGGCTAGACATCAGTCTCTTATCAGCGAGTTTTACCTGATTTCCCGGCCCACCACACCACAAAATTGGTAGTAATTCATTCAAAAAACCCGGAATGAGTCAATATGGAAAAATATCAACGCAACATCGTGTTCAAATAGAAATGAATTTTTACCTCATACTTAGGATCGAACGCCGGCCCCTTCTAATGAAAGGCCAGGTCCAAACCAACCATGCCACGAGAGGCTATAAAAGAAATCGGAACCTGACGCTACCAAGCTGTCCGATGATTTACCTGGCGAGACATCAGTCTCTTACCAGCGAGTTTTACCCGATTTCCCTGCCCACCACGTGACACAATTGGTAGTAATTCATTCAAATCACCCCTAATGAGTCAATATGGATGAATATCAACACAACATTGTGTTCAAATAGAAATAAATTTCTACCTCATACTTGGGATCGAACGCTGGTCCCTTCTAATGGAAGGCCAGGTCGAAACCAACCACGCCACGAGAGGCCATAAAATAAATCGGAACCTGACGCTACCCAGCTGTCCTTGGATTTATTGGCAAGACATCAGTCTCTTACCAGCGAGTTTTACCTGATTTCGCGGCCCACCACATGACACAATTGGTAGTAATTCATTCAAATTACCCCTAATGAGTCAATATGGATGAATATCAACAAAACATTGTGTTCAAATAGAAATTAATTTCTACCTCATAGAAATTTATATATATATATATATATATATATATATATATATATATATATATATATATATATATATATATATATATATATATATATATATATATATATATATATATATATATATATATATATATATATACATGGACTTCACCTGGTATGTAGAAAAATTAGATAGATTACATTGCTGTTAATGAGGAGAGAAGGAGGACTCTGAGAAATGTGAGAAGCTATAGAGGTGCAGATATTGGTAGGGATGATCAGCTCCTTATTGCCACACTGAAATTAAAACTGACAGCACCCCACAGACTTGTGTATAGATTACTTAGGTTTGATACAACTAACCTTCTAGAAGATGAGGACAAAGATACCTTTCACAATTGAATAATGGAATGGATTTGCACTCTTAGAGGATTTATGAGACAAAGAGCAGACAAGTAATGAAGAGTTATTTAATATTAAGAACATATATCAGTCATATACCCATGAATGACTGGTAAGAATATTTGGACAGGCAAGAAGACGAGGTTGGCACTGCTATGAATTCAAAGAGCGGCTATTTCGTAAGAATTGCTCATAGAGTAATTAATGATATATCTGCTTTGGTAAGAAGAAGAAGCATATGTCTATCAAAAAGAGATATGGGTCTGTTATAACAACAGAAGGTGGAGAAAGACAACGTTAGATGGAACCTTCAAGTGAGGTCATGAATAGGATATATGAAGGGAAAAATTTGACTGATATACGTGAAGCTGAGGTAAAACTTAATGTGCTAATGGATGAATTCAGTGTGTATGAAGTCGAAGTTATCCTCAAAAAACTCAAGAGGAGGAAAGCCCTGGATAAAATGGAATAACTGCCGAGATGATACTGTCTGGAAATGCAGAGGCCCCTTGATTACTTACTGTACTATTTTGTAGAATAAAGATATGGGGAGTATGAAGAGGTAAAACCGAATGAATGGAAACTCGAAATGTTTATGAAAATGGCAAAAGAAAGAAAAAAAAAATCTGAGAGATTGCAATAATTACAAAAGCACCGCACTTACGTCAGTCGTCATATAGATATATTATATTATGCTTACTCTTAAGAGACTAGAGAGAAGGATTCATGAAAATCTGAGATTCAAACAGGTAGAAGTAGTGTTAACCAAATTTCTATTCTTACACATGTTTTACAGCATTGTGTAGATGTCATGTATAGATATAATACTTTAAAGGAAATGTTTAAAGACAAAAATATCCATTCCCAAGGTGTGCACAGCTGGGCAAGACTAGATTCGACAACAGCCCTGTTTATTAAAACATGTCATCACTCAACTTTGCCCAGCAATTTGAAAGTAAACCTAGCCTCGCTGAGAGTGCCTGTCGTGATATGGGAACTGTCCTGTTTGACCAAGATGTCATCGTCTTAATTAGTGGATTCAGCATATTTTGAGAAACCGAGCCTGAGTGAAATCCTTGTTTAGAATATATGCCATCATGGAAGGACACGTGCTTCCCTTTTGTTGCGATTTAACACGTGGTCCAGAAATCTGATATTTCTTTTAGAAACTTTCATGGCGTGATCGAAGTAGGCATTTTTGAGGAAGCCCATAGATGTGTAGAAGTGTTAAAAAGAACATCTTTTATGGAAATGGCCGCTGCCCACTGTAATTAACTCTGCCCATACATGGGTATATAAACTTCAAAAAGAGATTGTCCAATTGAGATAGGACAGGGCATAAGTCGAGAGAGGAACTATGTCCGAAGCAGATAAGATTCAAGTCATAGCAAGGTAAGAAACAGAGAAGACCAGAAGTGTAATAGAGCCAGATTCTAACCTTCCCTTCAGACAACAAATGCCTATCTCCAAAAGATCCTGCTATGGCCGAGAAGAAGAGACAAATTGAAGCAGCCAACTCTCCCTGTTTGTGACAAGAAGTAGCCAACACTGCCTGAAGCCTGCTTTCGTTCAACAGTATTATCGAATCCTTGGAAGAAGACCTTTGATGTACCTTCTTGATGCTACCAATTTTGTGACGTCTTTGAATTCAGTCATCGTGCCAGTTTCATCTGAACTTCAGCCGCCCTCCTACAAGGTTATCAAACTTTCGTTCAACAGTATCATCAAATTCTTGGAAGAAGACTTCTGATGTCCCATCTTGATGCCACTCTTTTTGTGACGTCTTGGAGTCCGGTCATGGTGCCAGTTTAATCTGAAATTCAGCTGCCTTTCTGCAATGTTCTCGAGCCTTACTTAAACAGTATCATCGAATCCTTGGAAGAAGACCTCTGATATCCCTCCTTGATGCTACCCCTTTTGTGATGTCTTCGAGTCCGGTCATCGTGCCAGTTTCATCTAAACTTTAGCAGCCCTCTTGCAACGTTCTCAAGCTTTCGTTCAACATTATCATCAAATCCTTGAATGAAGAGCTTTGATGTCCCATCTTGATGCCACCTTTTTTTGACCTCTTCGAATCTGGTCATGGTGCCAGTTTAATCTGAACTTCAGCCGTCATTCTGCAACGTTCTCAAACCTTACTTGAACAGTATCATCGAATCCTTGGAAGAAGAATTCTGATATCCCTTCTTGATGCTACCTCTTTTGTGACATCTTTGAATCCGGTCATCGTGCCAGTTTCATCTGAACTTCAGCCGCCCTCCTGCAACGTTCTTAAGCTTTCGTTCCACAGTATGATCAAATCCTTGGAAGAAGACCTCTGATGTCCCATCTTGATGCCCCCCTTTTTGTGACGTCTTCGAATCTGGTCATGGTGCCAATTTAAGTGGAACTTCTGTCGTCCTTCTGCAACGTTCTCAAGCCTGAAGTCTCCATACCAGTATCGTCTCAGCAACTGCAGAAAACTATTCCTTAAGTATTTCTACCTTACTGACTGTTCCCCTTTTCTCTTGGTGTTTGATTGATTTGATTTATATGTTAAAGTAACCCAAGAAGTAACATTAGTTTCCTTTATATGTTTGTGAATAAAAGTGTTGTGTTTTTTCGTGTGTTTCGTGTGTTTCTTTATATATATATATATATATATATATATATATATATATATATATATATATATATATATATATATATATATATATATATATATATATATATATATATATATATATATATATAGTATATGAGAAGTTACTCTAAACCTTATTTCTCTTGAAGAGGTTTAGACTGTACAATGTTTGTCAAACAAACCGTACCGAAAGTCAGGACCTGAACACCAACGAATCATTTTCCGGTTGTCTTCCTTTTTTTCGTTTAAATTTCGAGCCGATTCGAATTGTGAAGTAGACTGTTCAGTAGGGATGAGATTGGAATTGGTATTGACAGAAGGTAAAGAAAAGGAAGGACATTGAAAGCCTACAGAGAATGAACTGGCGTGAGGATCGCTGCTATACCAACTTGGTGATGAATACTGTAAGCAATTAAAACTTATAAACGAGAATTAGCATAGTTTTGTAATATTTACTTAGCTAGTAGATATCGCCTTTGCGTTTTAATGTATTTTATCAAAGAACTACATTATATTTTGTAACCTGCTTCATTACTATCACTTTCAAAGACCTCCACAGATTAATATCTCTCTCTCTCTCTCTCTCTCTCTCTCTCTCTCTCTCTCTCTCTCTCTCTCTCTCTCTCTCTAGTACAACGCTATTCTGAAAGTCCCCATGTAAGTGTAAAATTTTTTTCCCAAAGCTTTCGGTCACGGTGTATGAACCTTTGCCCCAAACTGTTACAATATGCACCTCCTAAATTATTCACCTACCATCTTTTATACCTGACAGAATCCATATTTTTGGACTCTCAATTATAGTAGAATTTATTTCATGTTTGCTCCTCGTGTTTTGGTGTCAGGGCAAAATAGTAAATTCAGATACCGAGTTCTATTTTATTGGAACACTGGTCGAAGATTTTTTTTTTGTTGATGAAAATAAATAAAAAATAAAGTGTGATACTAAGATGATAATTGAAACATATATATGTGTATCAACATTTACTACTAGAAGCAAGTTAGCGTGATATATGTGATTTTATCAATCTATTTTGAGGTCATTTATATTACCCTTACTCGGAAAGGAAAAATTATATCATGATTGGGTTGGCATTTGTCTTATATATGGCCTATATATTTCAAGATATATATCATTATGGTTATAGGTAATCAAATCGCTTGATTTCTAAAGAATAAAATCCACTAAATCATTTTTATTAAAGATAACCAATACTCATATTTCACAGTACTAAGTACGTATTTTTTTGTAAGGGAAAATTGTTTGATAACATTTTATTACCATTTCACCTGTATTTAACAAAGGTTTAATATTTTGATTAATACAGGAATAAGAAGACAAAGATGCAGTAACGATCGTGAAATCATAAAGATAATGAAAAATCATTTGAAAAATTACGACTCTGAATACAAAATCATTTATTATTATTATTATTATTATTATTATTATTATTATTATTATTATTATTATTATTATTATTATTATTATTATTATTCTTGATTCTATCATCGCAAGTAACAAATTAAAATTTACAACTCTTCATTCAGTTAATGCCTTCTCTGCTCTTGGTGTCATCATCCTTCCTACCTCTTCTCTTCCAACTCCATCTGATCTTCCTGTAGATTATACGTGGACTTGGTCTAAGATTTCCTAACAATCCCCTTACAACACGTTTCAGTTACGGCTAAGATAGCCATAATATTTCATAAATTCACTCTTCACTTGCTATACCGTCGTAGTCTGATCCATTGTTCTAACTTTCCGATTACTTATTTTCAAATTTTATTCATTATTTATATACTGGGATATTCTTACCACCCCGATACGCCCGGGACTAAGGGCCATTCTGTAATTTTGCCTTCCATAGACTGACTAAATCCATAGAGGATACATTGGCTATATTCATCAAAGGTTAGACAGCTTTTTGTGATGTGCAGTGCCTCTACAACTAGCACAAGTGACCAATGCCGGTCCCTACTAATTCCAGTAGCCGAAAAAAACATCTTGTCTATAGGTTAAACCGAATCCTTCACCCTGTTGCCTGTGACTTCATCGAAATTTAAGGGGGTATTTCCCCCATGCCTATAGTTCTCGTTACTCCACCAAGTTGCTCATCCTCTTATATACTTATTTTTGGGCTCAAGCCATGTTGTCATGATGGAAGTTCCTTAAAGTCGCTTCCTAATTGATATATGTACTACAGTGATATTCCCAGATAATTTTACCTTTAGGTATCCAGAATTCAAACTCCTGGCATGAATATCCTTAAAATTTCTCCAAAGGATATCGCATAATGTCAGCGGACGCATTCTTGACACGCCTCCATAGCAATTTGCACCCCAAACAGAGTTTTGGCTTCGAGGAGGATGTGGTAAAAGGGAGCCGTCCAAAGGCTCTCGCCGCCCTTGTAATACTATTGGGAATACAACAGCGCTATTCCCACGACGGCGGACATTCTTTTTTTTGTAGCGATCTCGCTCGGTGATATTTCCTGGTGATCTAACTTTTCGATCGTTTTACAGGATTATTATTATGCTTTCTCCATCTTCTTCCACCTCTGGAAAATTGAGTATCGGGTCTTTACTATGAGAATATTTTAGCTCCTGTTTCACAATGAAATTAGAGTATTTTATTGTGTTTAAGAGCTAGGCCAGTTACTGGAGGCGCCATGGTGCCGTCGTTTGTTAGGCATGTGTTATTTAGATAGCAGAACGACTTCTAGTTTATAATATCTTTATTTAATTATTTTAATTATTTAGCTATATAGGCAATTACTCTTGTAAAGTTTCGATAATGTGCATAACTTTTTTTCCCCCCTTTCTCTGTCGATCGTATAGTTAGAGTTTCGGTGATTTGGGTAACCGAGATCTCGTATAGCCTAGGAAACCTTACCTAGACATTTTACAATACGTTCAGACTTTCCCTGGTTACCCTCGTGTATTGTTTTCATTCAGTGGAGACTGATACATCCTAGAACGTTTTGAAACATTACACGTCTCTTCGGAGACTTAAGGGTAATCCCTTTCCCTCTGAGTGTAGCCTCAGGCTACAACCCTAATAGCTGTGCTTTGAATTTTATTCAGACATGGCTGACTTATGGTTTTTCCTGCCTCTTCCCTTAACCGTTGGTTGTGGTATACCATCGGGTTTTGGTATTTAGTCAGAATCTCAGAGTATTTAGCCTTATGTCGGCGACCTGCCGGAAGGGCGAATGAGTTGTAGGATACCATCATTCCCCTGCCGACTATGTGGCTGGCAATGAAGGTTAGCTCTCATTAGCCGCACTTGAAGTTATGGTAGGATACCATCTTCTCCTTGCAACTAAAAGACTAGTCCTATGCCACACTACTGTAAGCTGAAGAGTAATTTTCTTTAGCCTAGGATACGTGGCACTGGAACTCTGTTTCTTCTTTGTTGAGAGGAGGCGGCGGTGCCACCATCCCCTTAACTTTGTCGGCAATCTATGGGTTGGAGAACTGAGTCTCTCCTGTCCCCTTGGATTCTGCCGATACCGAAACAGAGTTTCTTTTACAGGTGGTAGGATTGACAATTTTTGCCAGTTCCTTTCAGACTCGTTACAGGACCCTGTTCCCTACCCATTTGTCCTCTTTTGATGGCGGAGCCATTTCTTTCCTTTAAGCCGGCATCTTGCAACCTTCCTTTGCTGGTAGGTTGCCGGAGCCAGCCAGACTCCCTCTCGTGCCATGTCTTTGGCTGACGGAAGAGCATACTGCTGCCAACCACATCATCTGCCGGCAATTGCCGGCCTAGCCGGCAACTGCCGGCGACCATGATGGCCGTGAGCGGGAAGTCCCTTCTGTTCCCAAGGTTCTTCAGTCCTCCCTTGGACTGCCGCAACAGGTCCTGTTGCCGGGGTACTGCCAGCCAGGCCGGCACAGATAGTGCTGACTCAGTTGGCAGCACGCTGACTGTACTGGTACTGCTGGACTTGCTGGCCGGCAGTGAATCGGCGGTACCTTGTCGACAATAGCACTGTAGCGGCATGGAAGCCTGAATAGTACAACCTGCTTTCTGGAAAAAGGCAGTCAAATTAGACTTTTACATCCTTAATTACTGTATACATTCACAGTATGGAGTACCCTTTTTTTCCATGCTATCTCTCTCTCTCTAGCTAGCATGCCGGGTATGCCGGCAAGACCTAGCTATGCCGGCTACATCCCGGCTGAACTACTGTATATCTGCATTATAGAATATACTGCAGATAGAAAACTACTATATAGTTTGTACTAGTAGTTATTTCCAGTATATTTTGGATATCCAACACAGGCATTTGCTGAGCCCAATCCTATATTGAATGAATATGATTTCTTCAATATCCTGATTAGAAATCAGTATTAGGATTACCCTACAATATTAAACACTTCAAGGCAGGAGTAATACACTCCTAACCCTTAAAGGGTGGAGCCTTTTTCCTTGAGTCTCCTTGATCAGGAAACTCTATATCTTTAATATAGTAGGAAGACTATAGCAAATAGGCTGAGTGGGATATACAAATATATGTCTTTATTTTCCTAGTCCAGCTGGCTTCATGCTAGATGTACCGTACTGTCATATGCTACTATGAAGGCAGCATAATGACTAAACTACAATACATGATGTATGGTAGCCAGTAAATTGCAATATAGACTTACTTCAATTAGAAAACTACAGTACCATGATACAGTAGTATTTTCTGACATACCTTGGGTACCCTTGTACGAGCATTCTGCTGGTACCGTTCATATATTGAATGAATAGTTTTCTTCAATATTCTGATTGGGAATCAGTCATCCTGACCCCACAGTATTAACATTATTTTGGGACAGTGATTTGATACTTCTCTACCCCTAGAGGTAAGAGTCCTTCTACTTGGAGTTACTCTATAGAGAAATCTCCATATAGTTAATACTGAGGGGAGGCAACAGCATTTGCTTAAAGGGGTACACAAGTATGTATCTCCTACTATCCCTTTATAGCTTACTATCCTAAGCTACACTATTGTAAAGGACATTTGCATGTTGATTGTCATGGAGATAATCCATTGTATACTCAATTGGTTTTCCTTTTTTTACCGGAGGAACACCAGATACCTTGTGCTGCAGTCCTCTGCAAGGCTAAGAGTAAGTATTTTTACGGTCATAATGCTTGCAGGTTTCATGCCCCCTGCAATATTATTTCCGGATCACTACATTATAGGAACCCACAGGTTTGCAATATATGTCGGACATTAATGTCCGAAGGTTTTGAAAATCCCAAGTCTACGGAGATTAGGGATACAGCTCAATATAAATCACGCAACTGGGTGAGAGGCTTTCAAAAGATCTCTCCGGGACCTTTCCTACCTAATGATAGGATGCGTAAGCTATTATTTCCGGAAGCAAGTGAGGAAACATTAGTGCCTCAGGAGCCAACTACATCCCCTGACGGCCAGAAAACCTTTGGGATTAAGGGCAAGAAGTGCCCCAGGGTAGAAGAGGAAAATGTTGTGTCTGCATTTCCTCCGCTTATGCCGGCTATAGAGCCATCGATGTCGACATCTTCGTCTTCTACCCCTCTATTGGATAATGTGGTACAATTATGTATCCAGCTGAAGAATCAAATAGAGCTTTCGTAAACAAAATGAGAAGCAGGAAGTAAAACGCAAGATAGAGCCTCGTAAAGCTTCTCTTGTCGCTTCCCAGGGGTCAGTCAAACGACCCTTGAATCAAGACCTACCATCATGCTCCTTAACCAATCCCTGGAGGTTTGCGGAGCAGATGCCGATTTCAAATGGCAATCTCTACATCTCAGAGAAAATAGATGCTGTTCCTTTGGATAAAATTCAATTTTGCCTAAGCTTTGATGCTTTCCCTAATTGTTGGGTTCGACTGAAGTACGAACCAAAGTCAAGAAAAGGAGCAGAACCAAAGGAGGTCTTGATTCTCGACCATGATAAGGCACAGACTATCCTTTCAAGTAGTCTGTGAAAGGCGGGTTATTCAGAGTCGAAGGTATTCTCACTGAATAACAGACACCCTTCCTTTCTTGCTCCTACTTCACTCTCATTCACCTTTATGGGGAAGGCATTTACTTCTGTTGCCAAAGCGGTAGAGGCGGGTAAGCCATGTCCTACAATCAATGAGTGCAAGCCTGTGTCACCACCTTTTCCCGGACAGGAAAAGGATTGGCAGGAAATCCATTTGACATTTTCAGTAGGAAAAGTAGACAAGGACATCGCAAGTCGACAATTCAAGGTATGTCTCCCTAAATTGTCTGAGTTGCTATTGTGTAATGAACATGAGTCAAAGGAGAGACTTGTGACATCCCTTTCTCTACAAAACTACATAGAGTTGTGTTCAACCTACGAAAGTACCCCAGACATGCTCATGGTCATAGCCAAAATGCATATGGCTATCTTGGTGAAGGACCTTTACGCCTTTATGAAGGCCAGGAGACCATATAGAGAGTTTGTGTTCACTGACGCAACAGTGAAACACGAAACAGGGAAGCTAATATCTTCCAACATCTGGGGTAAAGACCTCTTCCTACACAAGGTCATTAAGGAAGTAATTAACCCATTACAGCCTAGCGGCAGCAAAAGCTGCCACTATATTCTGAAGTGTTCAGAATCGTCTGTATGTCTTACAGCCTTATCTTACATTGTGAGCATATTGAAACAAGTTCATTCTTGCTGCTGACCAGGCCACATAACCCTCCAACTCACCTAATGCTGTTAGTTGAGCTTAGAGTGTGAATAAGTTAAGATGGGTGAAAAGAGTACTACATTTAGTTGTAAAGAAAGGTATTTTCTATATGAAATTTACAATTATTTCAAAACATTATTGTTGTGTTTCTGTTATCTAGAGGTTTCTTTTTTGTGTGTTATCCTTAGAATATCTCTGCAATTTTTTTCAAGGCCATCACTGAGAAAAGCATTTTTAATGGCAGCTTTTGCTGTCGCTAGGCTATAACGCAATCATTTTTTTCCGTTTTCTTATATAGAGTTCATTTATTTTTCAAATAGTGGTCAAAATCTTATCAGAGTATATTCATTCGTAGATTCATGACTGATATAAGAAATTAACATTGAATGAACTCAATTCTTTGTTTGGTACTCGGTTCCACAGGAGTTTTATAAGAAAAAGTGATGCATATTTTCATTCTCACGGATGTTTTATCTTACAAACGTAACATTAGTGTTCCTACAAAAAAGGTAGTAAATGTATGTGAATGTCGATATATAGGTCTATATGCAGGTAAACACACACACACACACACACACACACACACATATATATATATATATATATATATATATATATATATATATATATATATATATATATATATATATATATATATATATATATATATATATATATATATATATATATATATATGTATATATATATATATATATATATATATATATATATATATATATATATATATATATATATGTGTGTGTGTGTGTGTGTATACATACATACATATATATATATATATATATATATATATATATATATATATATATATATATATATATATATATATATATATATATATATATATATATATATATATATATATATATATATATATATATATATATATATATATATATATATATATATATATATATATATATATATATATATATATATATATATATATATATATATATATATATACATCTTCTCTGCAGACTTACTTTGAATGAAATCTACGACCTTCTGGATGAACTCAACATTAAAGAACTAGATGTTTTTGTAAATACCCCCCTTGAGGATCCGGATGCACACACTGACCAAGACTCGGATGCTTCAGATGATGAAGTTACATGCAATCATGATTATTTGTCCAGAAGGATTCTCGCCACAGACGTCGCAATTGACAAATTGAAAGAAAAAGTAAAAACCATGTCAACTGCATAAATCTTTTCTGGACTGAACAATGGATTGAAGAACTTTATCATCCGAGCACAACATATGCAGAACAAAAGTCGCTCTCCAAAGACCACATCACACCATAAAATTTGAAGAATCTGCTTTCTATTCTTATACTTTCTGGCTACAACAAACTTCCCTACTAAAGAATGTACTGGTGTGAAACTCCTGATGTATTCAATAACTGGGTTTCTGAAAGCATTAGGAGAGATACATTTGATAAAATACTTAGAAGCCTCCATTTTGCTGACAACATGAAACTGACCGACGACCGATTTTACAAGGTAAAAGTCATGTTTCTTTTTATACTATAACCTCAGATTATGGTTTTGATGACTTATCACATAAATAATGTTTGTGGATTTATTTCTCCTCTTTTGTATGATATACTGAAGAACTGAAATATATTGGGCAAGAAAACTTTGTTTATTATGGCCTTCTAAATTTTCAGGTGAGTTCACTTTTCCAGAACCTCAATAATGTCATTAATCTTCGGCTTCAGCAATAATTCCATAGCATAGATGAAATTATGATCCCTTATTATGGAAAACACCGGGCTAAGCAGTTTATAAGAGGAAAACCAGTAAGATTTGGTTTCAAAGTTTGGGCTGCATGTACTTCAGACGGATCTCTTCTCTATTGTGAGCCCTATTGCGGGTCTGACACTAAAATCCTTGATATAAGACTGGGCTAAGGTCCAAATGGCGTAGTAGAGATATCTAATAAGATCAAATTACAGGCTGGCCAGCATGCAGTGTTTGAGAATCTCTTTACCTCATAACCATTGCTGTAAATTTAGCAAATTGAGGAATAGTAGATACTGGCACACTAAGAGAGGCTCGTCTTCATGGTGCCCCTCTAATGGAAAAAAAGGAAAAGGAGAAGAGAAAATATCATAGGTACATGGAAGAGGCACTTACTGGTAGCACATCAGTAGTAAAATGGAAGGACAATAAGGTAGTTGCTGTGGCTTCAATCAAAGTAAGAATGCTTCCAGTACAAAAAAATAGGGCGATGGAGCAAACTTGAGAAAAAGCATATTGAGGTGGATATGCCCAATTCCATTCAGGTGTATAATAAACAGATGGGTGGTGTTGATATATTTGATTAACAAGTATCAGCCTATAGAATTCAAATTCGTTCAAGAAAATGGTGGTGGCCAATATTTGCTTGGATCATCAATGCTCAAGTTGTCAATTCATGGATGCTTTACCGTAAACTGGGAAATATAATCCCATTGCTAGACTTCATCTGGCATTTTCTAATTGTTATAATGAAGCAATATGGTGCTCCTCGTACATCTCCTGGCCCTAAGAGACTGTGTAATATAATGGTGAGCAGCACTGGACTAAGAAAGGAGACCAGCGTCACTCAAGATGCCGCGAATGTTCTCGACGCACAAAATACATTTGTAGTATTTGTTCTGCACCTCTTCACCCAGAATGCATGTTGCCCTATCATAAAATACCTCGGTAGTGTATAATGCACTACAGACTGAAATAATTTGAATCTATATAGGGATAACCTTTGTACAAGAAAAATAGAACAGTGTGGATATGCAACTTATGCAATATGTTCAAGTATTTTTTATTTCTTTTATATTATGAATCAGTAAGAATTTGGAGTTTCCATGGTAACGGGCAAGATTAGTGTTGATAATTGCTAGAGATAATGAAGTTATGTTTGCAATACTTAGGTTTAATGTAAAATTATATTGTATGTCAAAAACAAAGATTTTGTGCATTCAAAGTGGCTAGTGGCAGTAAGATATGCTATATGATTGAATTTTTTATGTACTATAATTCAGATAGAATTTGCAGTTCTTTTCATAAAAGGCATGATTGATAATGATAATTACTAAGTATAATAAAGGGATGCTTAAAATACTTATGTTTGTTAAAAAAAAAAACTATAAGTTATGTCTAGAATGAACAGATTTTGATGGCAAAAGCTGCCATCAAATAAATCATACTTAAGAAAGGACTTTTTTTATGGTGATGATTTTATGTTGATAGTAGACCAAAATAAAGTATTTTCTACAAATATGGTGTTTTTAAAACCAATAGACAATTCTCGTCCTTTATGGGTTAAGAACGCCACCATGGAGAACATAAGTCTTCTCCAAAAAGGGGGCATTCCTTCAAAGAGAAAATCTTCTGTGGTTGTGGGTCCCCAACCTAAAAAGAAAATCGAAAAGGCTGAAAATATCCGGGCTGCTCAACAACATCCCACAATTCCAGTGACCACGGTGCTACAGGCAGATGGTCAAAAGTCTAAGCCTACTGACTACTCAAAGCATAAAGACGCTTCGGCTACGAGGAACATTCCCTCAGGATCACAGGACCTTCGATCCTTTGGTCAAAAGCCTATTCAAGATGAGCCATTGATGGGAAACAGAAACGTCCCTACCATAATTTTCTTACCTTCTCCTACAGTTCAAAACCGTCCTGGAGAAGTATACCTGAAAGCTATAGAGCATACAGGTTGTAAGAAAACTATAGCTCATCTAGTTCCAGGGAAGGCTGTTTTGTGTTCACGAGAAGGACTCAAGATATCAATGAGTCATTCTGAACTTGTCGCCACTCAACAAGTTCATAAAAAAACAGCAAGTTCAGAATGTTAATCCTTCTGAACATATGGACCTTGTTCCAATTAGAGGTGTACGTAGTCTTGTCAGACCTGAAAGGTGTCCTTCGGAACCTTCCAGTCAATCACCCCCCTTCCTCCTATCTAGAATTCATGTTACAAAGAGTAACATTTCTCCTAGGAAAGATACGTGTCGGACTCACAGTCCTAAAAGAATTGACGAACTTGGTCACGTCAAAGTCAAGCCTAGAAATAGTTCAGGTATTATTATACCTGATCGAGAGGCTGGAGTGGGCAGCACCCTAAGTGTCGGGCAAATGTGCATTCAAAGAGATGACCCGGTTCCCGGGACATCATGGATGCAAGATAAGCTTCTAGAAGTCTTGACTTTCTCCAGCTCTGGGGTTTTGATGGTTAAAAATCCATCAAAGCCCTCAGTCACATCAACTCTCCTTTACTTTGGGAATATAAAAGGAGCTCACGAGGTCTGTCAAGAGACTCAGGTAATCAGTCAGATTTCCAAAAGGCCAACAGTGAAAAGCGCTAAACTTTCCCCAGTTCGCAATAGTGACAGACCTGGTGCTAAGGGCACACCGAAAAGATGTGTTAAGAGCTTGGAGAAAACACGCATCAAACGCTTGAAGAGATAAAAAAAGACTGAGATCGGTCACTCTTTAATCGCTTCTCTAACAAAAATTAGAGCAGGAAAGTCCCAAGACTCTGGTGGTCCTTTAATGGGTGGGGAAGCCCCCTCCTCACAGATCAGGATCCCTTCGACTGATCTGGGACACCGAAGCAATAATAAGCCGTCACATTCGAACATCTCATTCAGTCGTGGTGAAGTTACCCATCCCTCTCTTGAAGGGACGGCACCTACCAGCAGTTCATTTACAACAGATCCACGATGTGACGGTGGATACTCTATTTCGATACAAACTGATAGAGTTGGAATGGTCCATTTATATATATATATATATATATATATATATATATATATATATATATATATATATATATATATATATATATATATATATATATATATATATATATATATATATATATATATATATATATATATATATATATATATATATATATATAAAACGGATTTTGAGTGAAGCGAAAAATCTATTTTTGGGTGAGATCGTTATGTCGTCCTGATGGAAGTTCCTAAAGTAGCTTCCTAAGGGATATATGCTACTCCAGTGATATTCACTGAGAATTAAACCTTCAGGTCACAGAATTTCTAACTCCTAGTGCGAATATCCTTAAATTTTCTCTCAATGATATCGCATAATATGAGAGGACGTATTCTTGACACGCCACATAGCAATCTGCACCCCTAATAGCGTTTACGCTTCGAGGGGGACATGGCAGAATAGAAGGAGGGGCGTATCAAGGTTACCCCCCATCTCCTACTACTATTGACCTAAGATGGCCGGTATTCCTTGTAGCATTGAGCAATGTGCTACAGATAAAATACCTCAGGGAGGGATACTGTGAAGATCTTTTCTTTTAGAAAAGAAGGATGGGTCCATCAGGACGATATGGCAATCTCACCCAAAAATTTTGGGGTTGAAGCCATGTCGTCCTGATGGTAGCACACCAGAGCATTATTGTATCTGTGGATTTTCATCAGTGCCTAAACCTTGGGAAAAAATTTCTATGATCATTTTGACCAATCGAGACAAATGACATTATCATTATCGTCATTATCACTAATCATACCGATGTTAGTGCTTCCTGCCCCCTACAGGGAAGGGTCATTCTAGACAGAAGAAAAGGGGTCTAATGGTTAGCATATATTGTATGAACAAACATAAGTATACACTGGATGTACAAACCATCTCGTAGTTTGTGAATATTACCGAATACTTATCAGTGTTTCTTATGTCCATTGCTTATGAGCATACAAATATATGAAGAGTACATACTGAGGACTTTTAATCATGCAATTGTCGGGCGAATTAGGACGCAATTACATTCTAATAGACACTTATTTTCAATAAATGACTGAGTGAATTAGCAAGTAAAATGAATGTAGCTTGATAACGGAATTATACATGTAACATGTACAGAGATTATATTTCTTTTATGGAAAGACAGAAATGATGAGTGCCACTCTCAGATTGAAGAAAAATTATAATAAATTTTTTCTTCATAATTCCTGTACTGAATACCTTCTATCGACACTGTGTACTACATACACATGGCACTAGTGCTATTTGTATAATTCCACATCTGGGATATTTGAACAGAGTTAGTGTCACCATAGTAACACTTATTCAAAGGAGGTCAGACCAAGATAGATGACCCCTACTCCCTTTAATTGACAGTCCCAGTCAATTAGCTCTTCATCGTAGAATTAGACGGCAGGTTAAATACTCTACCCGACGTCACCACATACTGCTTCAGTTCATGGACTTGCTTAGAATAGTGTTTGTAGAACACTCTGTATGATTCGCATCTAGTATATGAGCGAGGTCATTCGAAGTCCCAAGCAATTAACTGTTTATGACAGTAATTAGGGGGCAGGTTTTAATACACTACCTGCCGCCACTAAATAGTGCTTCAGTTCATGGACCTTTTTCGCATAATGTTTGTAAAACACTCTGGATGATTTCCATCCCATGTATGAACGAAGACACTCAAAGTCCATATACTGAAAAAGTTCAGTGATGAAGCTATCTTTCTTGGATCATGACCTGCAGGAGTACTGTCAGGATCCGCTCTACGAATAAAGTAGGTGAGCTTCGCCCTCAGTTGATTTAGGGATAAGTTTGATCCAGATGTTTCTCCTTTAAAGAGCTGTCCTCCCCTGAAGTCTGAAGTTCTATGAAAATAGACCTTTAGAGACTCTACCCGACATAGATAGACATATTCCTTCAGAGGGCAGATTCTCCAGGGACCCCATCTTTTAGTGGGTAGCTCATTCTTAGCGAGAAAGGTTGGATCAGGGAAGAGATTCAGTTCTCCTGTTTCTGTGAACTGAATGTGGCCCTCATCTCTAGATAGGGCCACTATTTCACTAACTCTAGCCCCTGAGGCTATAGCGAACAAAAAAATAACCTTTTGGGTTATATCCTTAAGCAAACAATCCTCATTGTTAATGGATGAGGCATAATGTAGGACCTTGTCCAAAGACCAAGAGATGGGCTTTGGTGGTGCTGCAGGCCTAAGCCTTGCACATGCCTTCGGGATCCTATTAAAGATCTCATTCGTCAAGTCCACTTGAAAAGCATATAGAAGAGGTCTAGTCAAGGGTGGCTTGCACGTAGTTATCGTGTTAGCCGCCAAACCTTGGTCATGAAGATGGATAAAGAAGGACATACAGAAGTTCATTGAAATCTCTTATGGTCCTCTTGCTTTTACGAAAGCAACCCTCTTTTTCCATGATGATTCATATTGTCTTCTAGTTGACTTGGCCTTGTATTCTTCTAAGAATTCTATATTGCCTATTGAGTTCCCAAATCTTTTCCTAACCGCTAGGGCAAGAAAATCATGCAATGAAGGGTTCGGGTTCTCTGTGATAAATTGAACCTTCTGAAGTAGTTCTGGGTTCAGAACTAGGGACAACTTCAGCCTCCGTACCTTCCTCATAGAGGACAGATTGATCTTGGGCTACTTGGGAGCCAACAGAGCTACTCCTCCCTGGAAGGATCTCAGCTTGTTTAGGACTCTCAGCAGGTGATTGGATGGGATGAACTGGAAATCCCAAGTCTATCCCTTCCATTTCAGAGACATGATGTCCATCATTTTTATTAGAGGATCCTCGTAACGGGCTACATATCGAGGTAGTTCCTTGATGACGCTCGTAAAGAAAAGATCGGACTGCAGTTTGGGACCTTGTTCCCATCTGGGAGAGAATAAGTCTGCACCATTCTAGCTCTATCAGCTTGAACTCGAGCAGAGCATCCACTGTCATATTGCGGAACAATTATACATGAACTGCTGACATGTGCCACCCCTTTAGGGAAGGGATTGTTAATTTCACCTAGACTGTAGGAGACGTTCTCTAGCATTGTTGATTGCAGCATCTCGTTATCGCTTCGGAGTCTTAGATCAGCCATAGACAGTCTGATCTGCATAGAGAGAGTTTCCCCACTCATGACAGAACCAACATGGTCTTGGGACTTTCGGGGTTTACCTCTGGTAGGGAAGCGATTCAGAAAGGACCGATATCGGTCTCCTTAGATCTCTTCGAGGGTTTGATGCTTGTTTTCTCAAGACTCTTAACGCATCTTGCAGCAGTGCTCTTAGCACTGGGTCTGTCTCTATCGTTTTGGGAATCTGACTGATTACCAGTCTCTCGTCTGACCTTGCCATCTCCTTTTACATTCCCAAAGGAAAGGAGAGTTGGTGTGACTACAGGCTCCAATGGCTTTTTCGCCATTGCAACCCTTGAGCTGGAGAGAGTCGAGACTTCTTGAAGCTTATCTTGCATCCATGATGTTCCGGGGACCGGATCATTTCCTTGGATGTTCATAGACCAGCCACCTTGGGTGCTGCCCACCCCAGCCTCTCGTCCAGGAACAATGTTGCCTTAACCTTTCCTAGGCTTAATTATTGCATGACTGTGTCTGCTAATGTTATGAAGATATCTAGGTCTTTGTTTAGTCTGATAAGTATCTTTCCTAGGGAATACGTTACTTTGTGTTACTTGAATTCTAGATAGAAGGGGAGGGGTGATTGACTGGAAGTTGCCAATAGACGACTTTCAGGTCTGGTAATAATACGAGCACCCTTTTTTGCAACAGGGTCCTTATGTTCAGAAGGATTAACATTCTCAACTCGTTGTTTTATTTGGACTTGTGGAGTGGCGACAAGTCCAGCATGACTTTGATTTTCTTTGAGTCCTTCCCTGGAATTCGATAGAATATAGTTTCCTTACCACCTGTATGCTCTTGAGCTCTCAGGTAAATTCCTCCAGGAGGGTTTTGGATTATAGGAGTTGAGGAAATGGTGGTAGAGACATCTCCACTTCCCATCTTAGTTCCATCTTGATTAGGCCATGGACCAAAGGATTGAAAGTCCAGCGATACTAAAGGAACCTCCCTTCTACCAGAAGCAAGTCTATACATCGACTAATCAGTCGGATTATATTTTAGACCACCTGCCTCTGGCAGCGCGGTCACTGAAACTGTGGGATGTTGTTGAACAGCCCAAAATGAATTTCCAGAATTTTCTGTCTTCCTCTTAGGTTGTTCCCATAACCGTGGAAGACTCTCTTTTCGAAAGGATGCCCCACTTTAAGAGAAGTCCTACTTTCTCCGTGGCGGCGTTCTTAATCACTTTCCTGGCTACCTAGTCTGGAAAGAGGTCTTTATCCTAGATGTTGGAAGATATTAGCTTCCTTGTTTTGTGTTTCGCTGTCGCGGTAGCAAACACAAACTCCCTACATGTTCTTTTAGCATTTATAAAGGCATAAAGGTCTTTTACTAAGGTATTTTATCTAAGACCTTTAGCATGTCTCGGGTATGTTGATGAGTTGAGTTTTGTAGAGATAGGGAGGCTTTAAGTCTCCCCTTTGTCTCTTGTTCTTTATGTAAGAGAGACTCGGATAATTTAGGGAGATTTTCCTTAAATTGTCGGCTGGCGACATCCGCCTAAAGTCTTCCTACTGAAAAGGTTAAATTGGCTTCCTTCCAGTTCTTCTCCTGTCTGGGAAAGGCTAGTGACAAAGGCTCACACTCCTTGAGTGTAGGACACGGTTTACCTGCCTCCACTGCCTCGGTGACATATTTAAATGCTTTCTCCGTAAAGGGGAATGAAATTGAAGCAGGAGCAAGAAAGGAAGAGTGTCTGTTACCTGGTGTGAATACCTTCAACACCGAGTAACCCGTCTTTTTTATGCTACTTGATAAGATAGCCAATGCTTTATCATGGTCAAGAATCATAACCTAGTTTGGTTCCTTTCCTGTTCTTGACCTTGTTTCATCCTTCAGTCTAACGAAACAGTTAGGGAAAGAGTCAAAGCTAGGCCAAAACTGGATTTTGTCCAAAGGAACAGCACCCATGTTGTCCGAGATGTAGAGTTTGCTGTTTAAAATCGCCATCAACTCCGCAAACTTCCAGGGATTGGTTTGGAGCATGTCGGAAGGTCTTGATCTATGGATCGACTTGTATGACCCTTGGGGAACGACAAGTGGAGCTTTACAAGGCTCTACATTGCATTTCGCTTCCTGCTTTTCGTCCTGTTTGCGCAGGTTCTCTATTAGATTCCTCACTTGGGCCCATAAGTGGTCCCTTCCATCTAATAGAGGGATAAAAGACGGAGATATCGATGTCGCAGGCTCTAGAGCTGGTATAGACAGAGACAATTCCAACCCGACATTCTCCCCTTCTTCCCATGGGCACTTTCTGCCCTCCTTCCCAAAGGCTATCTGGCCGTCGGGAGATGTACCTCATGTCTGGGGTACCACTATTTCCTTACTTGCTGTTAGAAAATAGTATCCTACGCATCCTGTCATTAGGCAGGTAAGGTCGCGGGGATATTTTCTGAAAGCCTCTCACCCAGTTGCGTAACATGAAACTTGGGATTCTTGAAACCTTCGGACAATAAGGTCCGACATACTTTGCAAGCCTGCGGGTTCCAATAATGTACGGGTTCGGAGATAATATTGCAGGGGGCACGAAACCTGCATGCATTATGTCCTTAAAAACACTTACTCTTAGTTTTGCAGAAGACTGCAACACATGACATGTTGTGTTCCTCCTATAAAGAAAGGTAAACAGAATGAGTATACGATTGATTATCTCACTGATCACCCATATATCAAAAGTAGTATTTTTAAAGAATAGCTTAGGATAGCAAGCTATAAATGAATAGTAGGAGACACATACTTGTGTATCCTCCGCAAACAAATGCTGTTGCCTCCACTCAGTATTAAATGTTGGGAGATTCCCCTATCAAAGGAACTACAACTAAAAGGGGGGTTCTCACCCCTAGGAGTAGAAAAGTGTATATTTCACTGTCCCTTTTATTCTAAACACTGTGGGGTTCGGATAACTGATTTCTCAATCAGCACAATAAAGAAACACTATTCCCTCAATATAAGAGCGGCACCAGCATAAGCTCACACAAGGGTAGCCAAGATATGCTAGAAATAACTACTGTATAATCGTACTGTAGTTTTCTATTTGCAGTATGTACTATATTGCAAATTACTGGCTACTGTATAATTATATATAGTGTGATCCAGCCAATGTGCTGCCTTTATGGTAAGCATCTGACTGCACGGTCCAGCTTACATGATGCCAACTGGACTGGGGAAAATTAAAGACATATATTTGTGTATCCCACCTAACCTATTTGCTGTGACCTCCCTTACAATATTAAATCATAGAGTTTCCTGATCATGGAAACTCAAGTATAAGGGCTCTGCCCTTTCAGGGTTAGTAGTGTAATCTCCAGTCCTCAAAAGTTTCAATATTGCATGGTAATCTGAAGACTGATTTCTAATCAAAATATAGAAGAAGTTAAATTCTTTCAATATGAGATTGGGTTCCACAAATACTTGGGTAGGATACTCAAAATATATTGAAAATCACTACTAGTATAATATATATAGTAGCTTAATATTTGCAGTATATCCTATACTGCAAACATACTAACTACCTGTATAAACAAACACTGTAGTTCAGCCGGCATATCGTCAGCATAGCTAGCTTTTGCCGGCACATCCAGCCTGCTAGCTCAAAGAGAGAGAGATAGCATGGAGAAAACGCACAAGGAAGCGACAGGACAATGACATAGAGACTCTAGATCTAGAGGCTAACCATATACCCATAAGATTAGCTCCCAGTCCCACTCTCCATCAACATAGGACCGTGGAGGGACAGGTAAAGGCTGCTGATGGCTCAGTAGGTAGACCTGTAAAGCTCCCCCAAATCCCCCATCCCTAGTTCGAACTTGAGCATTGCAGTCCCGATAAAGAAAGCCTGGGTGCCAGATTCACGACGTAACAGACTGAGTCCTTCCCGAGTTCTCCATTGCTATCATACTTTCCCTAGTTTCTTTCGTCTGTTCCTTGTACACCATCGACTACAAATGTTCTTCCGACACCAGCTACAAACCTTTGTTATAGCGGCTATTGCTCATCTCTCCATTCACGTTACTTCAATCTATAAAGTTTTGACCTTGACTTGGTCAGAGCATTACTTTTTCACCTTATCAGATTTTAAAAATAACAATAACAATAATGATAATATACATACATACACACACACACACACACACACACACACACACACATATATATATATATATATATATATATATATATATATATATATATATATATATATATATATATATATATATATATATATATATATATATATATGGTGGGTGGTCTTTTTGTCCGATGTCACTTCGTCCGACGACACTTCGTCCACGTCTTTTTGTCCAATGCCTTTTTGTCCGATGAACTTTTGGTCCAACGACACTTGGTCCAATTTCTAAAGGAAACAAGTATTTTAAGGGATTGTTATTACCGTTTACTTCACTTTGTTTTAAAAGTTTATACCTATTGGCTTTTATGATAAAGTAATATGCTCATTTTCTAATTACTCCATTAGCCATGGTTAACATTCTCTTTTTTTTTCTTCTCTCTCTTTAGTATGGTACTTTATATTTAGTGTGCTACAAGTTTAGTACTTCAGTTTCTGAATCTGCCCATCCCGAAATGGCAAAGTTCATACAACCAACGAAGAAGAAAAGAACAGTAGTAGATGAAAGTAATTACATCAACGATTTTCATTCAACTAATGTAAAACTTGGAAAAAAATACAGGAGGTATGAGAAAAGGCAGCTGTGTTCAATGCACATTCACACGGTTAAAGAAGACAAAGTCCCAAAAATGATTTATTCTTCTGGTGAGCACCTTCATCCCACAAATTTAGATGCATTAGATGCGAGAAAAGCAGTTGCCAAAATTAAGGAAGAAACGATTGAAAATATAGCAGCTAGTTCGCGTAGCATATTATTGTCAAAGTTTACGGAGATAAATGTATTACTGCACGATAAAACCAGACACTTTTCGGACAATTAAAAATTATGCTACCTGATGTAGATCCAATTAATCTCATGGCAGATTTCAAAGTTGCGATTAATAAGTAACTTAATTCATCATTCCCTAATTCATCTATCGCTGCATGTTTGTTTCATCTAGGGCAGACATATTTAGAAAAATTGTTGATCTAAGTCTCAAAGAAAAATATAACAAACAATCTGAATTTTGTCTTAAGGCAAAATGTTTTTCAGCATTAGCATTCCTTCCTACTAATGTTGAAGAGGCCTATGTGGAAGTGATAAATAAGAAGGGAGAAAGATGTCCTTACAAGGTTTAACTTTCTGTTGGGGAAGTTATGGATTGGCTAGGGTTTATTCATTTTTCTTTTATGGATTAAAATTATTCAAATTTGGACCAAGTGTCGTTGGACCAAAAGTCCATCGGACGAAAAGACATTGGAAAAAAAGACGTGGTCGAAGTGACATCGGACGAAAAGTTGGTACACGATATATATATATATATATATATATATATATATATATATATATATATATATATATATATATATATATATATATATATATATATATATATATATATATATATATATATATATATATATATATATATATATATATATATATATATATATCCTTGAAATGATACTGTAATAATATTGATCATAATATAACAATACATTGTACCAACCGTGTATCACACGATCGTACATAAGTTATTTCGTGTATATTATGCTTGTATCTGCGCTCTTCCCTCGCACTAAAAAGAACCAGAACAAACAAGTCTTTGTGTTTCCTCTCTAACATTGTCTGTTTCTCGAACATGAAAATTCATGTTGCCTTGAGGTTTTGTATATAAAGGAGTGTTCTTTAATAAAGTTACTCAGTTGATTGCATCCTGCCTTTGATTCATAACCTTTCTCTCGGCCGTCACATTGGTGATCCCCGGAAGTCGACTCGCTCCCACCGCCTTCCAACCCCACCCCCCTCGCCCCTCCATTGTTGGTACTATGGCGGACTCTACGGAAATTATTGCTGTGACTCCCCCATTAAAACTTTCGTCATTCGCCAGCGGAGAGGCCTTTGCTTGGTTTCAGCGCGCAAAAGTCCAGTTTCGCATCAACGGCGTGACTTGCTCATCCACCAAAGCAGATTATGTTCTCGCGGCGATACCCGAGGACACCTTCCCTGAAATATCCGACTGGCTTTGTGAACTAGGAGATACCTGAATAGCGTATGACGCCCTTAAAACATACCTTCTGCAGCAGTACTTGCCGTCACCAGCCTCCCGTTTAGCAAAGCTTTTTCAGCTCTCTCAACAACCGTTGAGGGACCAAAGGGCTTCACTTGCCCTCAGGGAAATGACCAGTATCGCTCGCCTTCAACCTGCCGCAGACGACTCTCCTTGTGAGGTGAACCTACTTTGTGGCCTTTGGGTACGCCGTTTACCCAGACCTATACGCGCTGCCATACCCGATGGCGATAGTTTACCCATAAAGGACTTGATGACCAAAGCCAACGACCTTATGGACAGCCACTTCAAGACCTCCATCAACGCCTCAACCCCTGACAAAGAGGATGCCTATTCAACATCAACCGAAGCTGACATGAATGTCGTAGGAAAAACACGCCTACCCCGTGACGTGCCGAAGCGGCGACGAAGACATCTACCACCCATCAATCGCTCGCGCCCCAACAAACGACTTCTACAGCCACTTACTACCTCCCATTCACCGCAGTTTTGCTACTACCACCTCAGATTTGGGGTAACCGCGAAGAAATGTGCTGAGGATTGCCAGTGTCCAAATAACGTGTAAGTAGGCCATTGCTCGTGGCAGTGGCCTCACGTGTTTTTAATCTTTTCTTTTTACATGATGCAGGAACGGGCGTGCGGTTTTTGGTAGACACGGGTGCTTGTCGTTCTCTTTTGCCAAGGAAACTCTTCAAGACACAACGTAGTCTGTTTATATCTGCCGACGTCCGCTTGGTAGCTGCCAAAGGATCTGCGATACCCACCTACTGT
>NW_027169336.1:183813-211313 GCF_036898095.1 Palaemon carinicauda
TCGTGAAGGCCTGAAAGTATTAGTATGTCAGATATCACGTCTTACTCTTCTTCTGAAACTTATTAAGAACACGATGTGTTCAACACTTCTTTTATGATGATAATGTTCGGAGTCAGATGCCGCTTAAGGTTAAGATCATACATAAAGGGATGTAATTAACTTTGACCAAATCTTTTGAAATTTTTTTTTTTTTTTCATTTAGAGTTCATGATCCACTAATGACTCATATAAATACAGTTAGTTATTGGTTGAAGCTCAAAGTTAAATCAAACATAGATATCAATATCAGATAAATCGAATTCTGTTCGTATTTTTAAACTATATTATATATATATATATATATATATATATATATATATATATATATATATATATATATATATATATATATACATATGCATATATATATATATATATATATATATATATATATATATATATATATATATATATATATATATATAAATATTATATATAAATATTTATATATATATGTATATATATATATATATATATATATATATATATATATATATATATATATATATATATATATAGGTATATATATATAAAAATATTTATACATATGTAGGTATATACTGTATATATATATATATATATATATATATATATATATATATATATATATATATATATATATATATATATATATATTTATATATATATATATATATATATATATATATATTATACATATATAAGTATATATATATATATATAATATATATATATATAAATATTTATACATACATATATATATATATATATATATATATATATATATATATATATATATATATATATATATATATTTATATATATCATGTCTTACACTTATTGACGCAAAAGGTATGGGTTATATTTTGTTAATCATCTATATCTTTCACTTTCATATCCTTACTTCTCAATTCGTCATCTACTTTACTCTTCATGGTCTTAAGCCATGTAGGCCGAGGGTTTCCAACTCTCCTAGTGCCTTGGAGATCCCTGTTGAAGGTTTTGTGAACTAAGCTCTCTTGGGGAGTGCGAAGGGCATGCCTAAATCATCTCCGCCTCACCATGATGTCATCCATATATAGTACTCGAGTAATCTTTCTTATAGTTTCGTTTTTAGTCCTGTCATACCATTCAACTCCTAATGTTTTTCTGAGGGCCTTGTTCTCAAATCTTCAAAATCTGCCGGATACTGTTTTATTGTCATACCATAACTCATGTCTATACAGTAAAACCGATCTCACTAAACTTTTATATAGCCTATTTTTTTTTAAGTATATTAAGGCAATTTAATTGACAAACCTTTCCTTAACCTAACCAATGTCTGATTCACTTTTTTTTTTAATCTTTCATTAAACTAAAATTCTAATGATCCTCAATTGAGGATCATAGTTCCTATATATTCAAATGATTCCACGTCATTAACCCTTTCTTCTTCCAAAAATATCTTATCTTCTATTACATATTCTGTTCTCATCATCACAGTCTTTCTTCCATTTATCTTGAACCCGACCTCATGTGGTAAATTATGCATTCGGGAAATCAAGCTTTGCAAGGAATGTGGTGTTTTGTTAATACGAACTGCGTCATCAGCATACTCAAAGTACGATAATTACCTGTTACCAATTCAGTTCAATCATGGTTCATCGTCCCCAACTGTTTTATGCATTACAAAATCCATGAGGAGTATTAATAACACAAGTAACAACACATTTCCTTAAACTACTCCACTGTCCGCTGGAATTTCATTTACTAGGACTCTATTAACATTAAGTTTTAATTACTATGTTCATAAAGAGACTTAATAAAATTAATAAACACACACACGCACACACACATGTATATATATATATATATATATATATATATATATATATATATATATATATATATATATATATATATATATATATATATATATATATATACAAATCTATGTATATACAAATCTATCTATATATATATATATATATATATATATATATATATATATATATATATATATATATATATATATATATATATATATATGTATATATATATATATATATATATATATATATATATATATATATATATATACATATATATATATATATATATATATATATATATATATATATATATATATATATGTATTTATATATATATATATATATATATATATATATATATATATATATATATATATATATATATATATATATATATATATATATATATATATATATATATATATATATATATCGGTCCCGGACATTTCGTCCAATGTCAATTGGTCCAATGACGATAGGTCCTAAATCAATTGGTCCAATGGGATTATTGGCCCAATATTAATTGGTACAACTGGATTATTGGTCAAATATTAATTGGTCCAACAGAATTATTGTTCAAATATTAATATATTATATATTAAAATATTAATACTGAAAATTGTAATACAGGAATTAAGGAATGAAAATGAAATGGAATAAAAAAATTTTTATAAGTCAGAAATTAATAACTTAGTTATGCACATATTCAGAACACAAAATCAAAAGTTTCGCATTGAAGATATAACTTGTAATAATGAATTGAAGATTAAAAATAAAAATGGAATAAAATCTAATTTATTGGATAGGTCAGAATTTAAAACCTCAGGTTATGAGCTATCGCCCGTAAAAAATCTAACGTTTTATAATTATCTTTCTCAGAAAACACAGTTAAAAGCCTTTGTTCACGTTCAGCATCTTTTATCTTTAATTTGCGATTTAATTCTCCAAGAACGATGCATTCCATTTTGTCCTCCGTATGCTTTTGTTCTTTTTCTTAACTCACTAATTAGTTTAAAGATCCCAACCTGGGCTGAGCCTATTAACACTTCCAAACGTCTATGCCACGCTTCTACTTTATTTAGTGTTCTTGGTACACTTCCTTCTACTCTGTCATACACCGACCATAATGCAGGGGGGAAAAGCGGAGGATATCTCATTTCTTGGCATCGTAATATTCGTCTAACCTTTCCGCGAACGTAATTTTCGTCGAAAAAATTTACTACAGGCGTACCTTCAACCGGAATAGTTTGTTTTGATTGCAACCAGGCGTCCTCAATTTCGTTTGCAGGTAAAAAAGCAAGTGCTGCTATTTTCCTGATGTTTAAGGAAAAATTTTCATTGGTGGTATATTAATTTCTCAAACCTGAAGAGATAATTTTTTTGTAAATACTCTGCCAGAGATGAAAAAAACAACCTCTTTGTTGACTGCCAGGAATTTCATCTTTAATTGCACTTATTACTCCAATTTCAAAATCTGTGATAATCATTTCCGGAGAGAGAACGATATCACTTTCAGTAGCATAGTCGAGAAGATTGCGGAAAACCTGTACATAACTTTCAATGTTTTTTCGTGTCATTAACACAAAAACTAGAGGTAGGATGCGACTTCTCTCCTGCGGTCCAACCGGAGCATGAATCGTGTACAGTTGTTTAAAAAGTGTTGGGACAGTCTTGAACGTTCCGTCCATTATATATCCAAATATTAGCGTCTTTTAGTTTTTTTACGTTAGAATGGGTGGTGAATAACAATATCTTATCATTTCCAATGCTAGATTCCTTAACTAGAAATGTCTCACCAGCTAGAGTGTTACTGTATTCTTCTGGAATGAACATATCATGAAAATCATTTGGTTCTTGAGGTCCATTCTTGCATACTCTTCTTATCATTTTGCTGAGAGTTTCTTTTGACCCAACATACGGCATAACAGATGAATCCAATTGACTAAGAACATCTTCAATAATTTGACAAGGTTTATCACTGGTGATACTAGCTTTTTCCTTATTGTGGCATTTCACTACATGTGTACGACTTGACTCAGCAGCTCCACAAGTGTGTTCATTTTCCTTTCTCAGATAATGGCAGTCATCTTCAAAGTGCGTGATTGCGGTTCCTTTACATCCTCTTCTTTCACATCTCCAGTAATATGTAGCTTCTCCAGTAGTTTTCTTAGTTCTTTTTTAATGTAAAGTATACAAATATCCATTAACGGAAAGCTTTTCCATTCCTCTTTCGGAAAGCACTGTGTTACAGGTAGTTGACTCCATAGTAAGGGATCCTAGCGCTTACTAAACGTTAGAAAAAATAACAAAAGTTAGTAAAAGTTAGTAACAATAACAAAGCTATTGTTAACTTTACTTTAGAGAAGTTGTTTCATCATTGGAACAATTTTCCTTTGGACGAGTCGGTATTGGAATAATTATCGTGTTAGACCAATAATCCCTTTGGACCAGTTGATTTTGGACCAATCGGCATTGGCCAAATTGTCATTGGACTAATTGTCATTGGATCAATCGTACCCCATATATATATATATATATATATATATATATATATATATATATATATATATATATATATATATATATATATATATATATATATATGTGTGTGTGTGTGTGTGTGTATATATTCATATATATATATATATATATATATATATATATATATATATATATATATATATATATATATATATATATATATATATATATATATGTGTGTGTGTGTGTGTGTATTTATATATATATATATATATATATATATATATATATATATATATATATATATATATATTTATATATAATATGTATAAATATATATATATATATATATATATATATATATATATATATATATATATATATATATATATATATATATAGATATATATATATATATATATATATATATATATATATATATATATATATATATATATATATATATATATATATATATATATATATATATATGTACATATATATGTTTATATATATATATATATATATATATATATATATATATATATACACGTGTGTGTCTCTAACTATATTCAGACTAAAAGAGAGAGAGAGAGAGAGAGAGAGAGAGAGAGAGAGAGAGAGAGAGAGAGAGAGAGAGAGAGAGAGAGAGAGAGAGATTTCCAAGTGAAGTAAAGGCACCTTCAACACAATACACATGTGGAAGTTTTGGTTCATTGTAATTCAATGCTAATCCCTAAGATGTGCAAACTGAAAGTGTATCTACAGCCATAAGGTGAAGTGTATCCTCTACCATTCATTTTTGAATGAGCAATGGCTGAAGAAATGGAAAAGGAGATTGGAGAGAATGGAGATATGAAATAATAATGATAGTAATAAAAATATCATCTGCTTTTGAAAGATATTACATAACATAACATGAGTCTTTTTATTGTTTATATATGACATATCTGTTTTTGATGTTATTAATAGTTTATAAAGGACATATGTTTTGATATTTTTACTGTTTTAGAATTATTTATTGCTAATTGTTTTCATCATTTATTTAGTTCCTTATGTCCCTTCCTCCCTGGGCGATTTTTCCATATTGGAGCCCTTGAGTTTATAGCATCTTGCTTTTCAACTAGGGTTGTATCTTGGCTAGTAATAATAATAATAATAAAAATAATAATAATAATAATGATAATGATAATAATAATAAATGATTGGTGTGAATTTCTTTATATGTTCATTAATTGGTAAACAAATTGAGGATACGTCGTTAAATTCTTTCCATCCAGAGGTTTATAGAAGATGTGGATATAGTTCTAAGAGAAAATCTGCTAAAGTACGTGCATCAGAAATTCAATCATCAAATGATGATCTCCTTGTTCATGTTGACCTCCTCCTGAAATCACGACCCCTCATGCAGGTAACTGACATATGGCGTCTCGTTACACCTTTGTCTATAAACCTTTTCAACAATGAATTTCCATTCGCCTTTTGAGAATGTAAGAACTGTCAAGGAATACAAGTAGGAGTCGTAGGGAAGATGATGTATAAACACAGTAATAGTGTATACATGTTCTACTTCGTTTTTCTATCAGTTGGATTATTATAATATTTATTAGGATTTACTTATTTCAGTCTGGACCTGTGGTTATTATTATTATTATTATTATTATTATTATTATTATTATTATTATTATTATTATTATTATTATTATTATTATTATTATTATTATTACTCTCTGAACTACAACCCTAGTTGGAAAAGAAGGATAGCCCAGTGAGGAAAGGAGAAAATGAAAATAAAATATTTTAAGAGGAGTAATAACATTAAGATAAATATTTCCGAAATAAACTATAAAAATTATACCAAAACAAGAGGAAGAGAAATAAGATAAAATAATGTTATCGGGTGTACGCTAAAGCAAGAGAATTCTAACCCAAGACAGCGGAAGACCATGGTACAGAGGCTATAGAACTAAACAAGGCTAGAGAACAATGGTTTGATTTTAAAGTGTCCTTCTCCTAGAATAGCTGCTTATAGTGTCTTCTACCCTTACCAAGAAGAAAGTGACCACAGAACAATTACAGTACAGTAACTCCTTGAATGAAGAAGAATTACTTGGTAATCTCTGTTGTCAGGTGTATGAGGACAGAGGAGAATATGTAAAGAATACGCCAGACTATTCAGTGGGTATTTGGGGAAAGGGAAAATGAGCCATAGCCAGAGAGAAGGATCCAATGTAGTACTGTCTGGCCAGTGAAAAGACCCCATAACTCTCTACTGGTAGTATTTCAACGTCTGGCTGGTTCCCTGGCCAGCCTACAACCGTATATCTTTTTTTCAGGTGTATAAACTAGTAGTGTTAATTACTTCTTGCAGTTTATTTTTCAAATATGGGGTTCTTACTTATTACCCGCTTAGAAAATAGTTTTAGTGTTTTTGAGAAATTATATTAAGGGAATATAATACAATATGGTTTTTGGTAAATGTTATTCCTAAAATATACCTTACTTTTATTTTTATTAAACCAGAGAAATATCTTGTTTCCCTGAGAGTTGTTTATGATAAATATATATATATATATATATATATATATATATATATATATATATATATATATATATATATATATATATATATATATATATATATATGTATATATATATATATATATATATAACGGATTTTGAGCGAAGCGAAAAATCTATTTTTGGGTGAGATAGCCATGTCGTCCTGATTGAAGTTCCTATAGGGTAGCTTCCTAGGGTATATTACAACTACGGCGATATTCCCAGAGAATTTACCTTAAGGTACCAGAATTCTAACTCCTGGAGCGAGTATCCCTCGTGAAAGGGATATCGCGACATATCAGAGGACGTATTCTAGACACTTCACATGGCAATCTACGACCTGAACAGAGATTTCGTCTCGTAGGAGGGAGATTGACGAGATACGAATTCGAGAAAAAAAAAGGGGAGCCGCTCCCAAGGCTTCCCTATCCCCCGATTCGTATGCGTGCCTGGCGCCAATCCTGGCGCCATCTGTATTCCTTGTAGCGTACACGAGGTGCTACAGATACTGTATGTAGGGAGGGGTCCTACAGCCCTTTCTTAGAAAGGCAAGGGCGGGTCCATCAGGACGACATGGCTATCTCACCCAAAAATAGATTTTTCGCTTCGCTCAAAATCCGTTTTTTGGGCTCAAGCCATGTCGTCCTGATGGAAGTGTACCACAGCATTACTGTATCTGTGGATTCTCAGAACGTGCCGTACTCCCCGGAGGTATTTATTCCTGGTCGACTAGACCTAGAGACCTAAGATGTTACCGTTATACATCTTTTCAACTAACTATAAACTATGTTAGAGCTTCCTGCCCCCTACAGGGAAGAGTCCTACTAGACTCTGGAAAGTCTCGAAGAGTACATATATCTATGTATGAATACCAGGCAAGCTAATATAGTGGTCTCGCCCTATATTAAGTAAAGCATAGTTTGTATAGAACCACTGCGTCAATATATTGACCAGTAATCCGCACAATACTTGTATTGGACAAAGGTTTATATCCGCATAGGAAGAAACTAATAAAACCGCCCTCGTCCCTTTATGGGACGGAGTCCTCCCATTAGGGGACTTACATAAACCAATGCAACATAGCTTGCATAACAGAACAATTCTATCAGAATTATCCCAGATAAGATACATAGAATTAAAATGCTCAATTATACCAATAAATTGACACAGGTGAAAGAGACGCAAGGTTCTCAAGAACAAGTTTATTGACAGATAATAAACAGACAGGTTAACAACAAATATATGTATTTATATAAAAGAGGATAACCCAAAACTTTAAGCATAAGTATGATAGTAAACAGAACTTGTTTATCTGAAAGAAAAACCATTAAACACCACTTTAATAAGATACCAAGGTATCAAGTCATAAAAAATCTGTATTACAAATCAATCACATTAGCGTTAGAAACGCTTGGCACACATATCTGAACTTATGCAAGGTTCACCTTTGAAAGAAGGAACAGTCTATATGGGCACTTGGTGCCCTAATTTAGTTTGTAGTACAGTATGTACCTACACACTCACCCTGGACTTAATCGTCCCAATTAAGACCACTGTTCCTCGCAGAGTTAAACAGTAGGGTTAACTACACGACCCACTGCTACCACAGATCTCTTAAGTTCCTCTACTTGCTTCGCATAGTGGCGAAAGAACACCCTGGAAGACTTCCAGCCCGTGTATGTTCAAAATCCATACAATTAAAGAAATTTAGGGATGGGGCAACTTTCCTCGGATCGTGACCTGCGGGTGTACTGTCAGGATCCGCTCTGCGAATAAAATATGTCATTTTCGCTCTGAGTTGATTCAGAGATAAATTTGAGCCTGATGTTTCTCCCCTGAATAGTTGACCACCCTTGAAGTCTGAAGTTCTACGAAGATAGACCTTTAGGCATTCTACTGGACATAGAGATGCATCTTCTTTCAGAGGGCAGATTCTCCAGGGACCCCACCTGTTGGTGGGTAACTCATTCTTGGCGAGAAACGTAGGATCCGGAAACAGGTTCAGCTCCCCCCCATCCAGGAACTGAACACGACCTGCCTATCTCGAGAGGGCTACGATCTCACTAACCCTGGCCCCGGACGCGAGTGCAAATAGGAAAATAACTTTTTGCGTCAAATCCTTTAACGCACATTCTTCATTGCTCAACAAGGAGGCGAAATGAAGAACTTTGTCTAAAGACCATGAGATGGGCTTTGGAGGTGCTGAAGGTCTGAGCCTAGCGCAGGCTTTCGGAACTTTATTAAAGATCTCGTTACCTAGGTCGATCTGGAAGGCAAATAAAATGGGTCTCATCAAAGCCGATTTACACACTGAAATCGTGTTAGCTGCCAATCCTTGGCCATGGAGATGGATGAAGAAAGATAAGCAGAAGTCTGTTGAGATCTCCTGCGGATTCTTTGCCTTTACAAAGGCCACCCATTTTCTCCAAGATGACTCATATTGCCTTCTAGTCGATTTGCACTTGTATTCCTCTAGGAAGTCTATGCTGGCTTTCGAAATCCCGAAACGCTTTCTCACAGCTAGGCCGAGAAAATCATGAGCTGCAGGGTCTGGGTTTTCTGTAATGAAGCGCAGACAGTCGACTTCTGGACTCGCTGGGTCAGAACTGGATGTGGTAGCGGCACGAACTTCATCTGTAGTTCCAACGCCAAGGGGAACCACATACTGTTCGCCCACTTGTGGGCCACTATTGCCGCTACCCCCTTGAAGGATCTCAGTTTGTTGAGGACCCTCAACAGAAGGTTGTGAGGAGGGAACAGATAAATCTTGGACCATCTGTTCCAGTCGAGGGACATTGCGTCCACTGCTTCCGCTAAGGGGTCCTCGTACGGGGACACGTACAGGGGCAACTTCTTGTTGTCTTTCGTCGCAAAGAGGTCTATTTGCAGTTCTGGGACTTGATTCAGAATGAAGGAAAATGATCCTGCGTCTAAGGACCATTCCGACTCTATCGGTGTGAACCTGGATAGAGCGTCCGCTGTCACATTGCGGACTCCTTGAAGGTGAACTGCCGACAGGTACCACTTCTTCTTTTCCGCCAATCGGATAATGGCTAACATCACTTGGTTGAGAGGTGGTGACCTCGACCCTTGTCGATTCAAGCATCTCACAACCACCTCGCTGTCTGTCACCAATCTTATGTGGATCGAGTGACGCGGGGAGACTTTCTTTAAGGTAAGGAGCACTGCCATAGCTTCTAGAAAGTTTATATGAAAGGTCCTGAATAGCTTGGACCAAGTCCCCTGGACTTTTTTCCGATGAGAGTGACCTCCCCATCCCTCCTTTGAGGCGTCTGAGTGAATCGTCATCGACGGGGGAGGTGGCTGAAGAAGAACCGACTTCTTTAGATGTCTGGCTTGGGACCAAGGTCTGAGAAGAGTACGTAGCCGAGGCGGCACTGGTCTTCTCAGGTCTCTTCGCGCGTTTGATGCATACCTTCTCCAAACTCCGGTTGCATCCTTTAGCTGTGCTCTTAGCACTGGGTCTGTCACTGAAGCAAACTGGAGAGAGCCTAGTACCCTCTCCTGTTCGCGTCTTGATATCCTTTCGGAATCTAGAAGTCTCTTGACATAGCCCGCTATCTCCTTCCTTTTCTTCATTGGTATAGAGAAACTGTGTGACAAAAGGTCCCAGTGGATTCCCAGCCACTGGAACTTTTGGGATGGAGAAAGTCGAGACTTTTTCTTGTTGATCTTGAAGCCTAGGTGCTCTAGGAACTGGATCACCTGACTGGAAGCTTGCAAGCATTCGGTCTCGGATGCTGCCCACACCAGCCAGTCGTCCAGGTAGGCTACTACCTGAATTCCCTTTAGGCGTAATTGTTTGAGAGCTGCGCTCGCAAGCTTCGTGAAAATCCTTGGGGCTATGTTTAGCCCGAATGGCATGGCTCTGAAGGCGTACAGTTTCCGTTGTAGCCTGAACCCTAGGTAGGGGGAGAGTCGACGGCTGATTGGAATGTGCCAATAGGCGTCTGATAAGTCTATAGAGACTGAGTATGCCCTCTTGGGCAGTAAGGTCCTTATGTGTTGCAGTGTTAGCATCTTGAATTTGCAATTCACTATGAACTTGTTGAATGGTGACAAGTCCAGAATGACTCTGAGCTTTTCCGAGTCTTTCTTGGGAACACAAAACAGCCTCCCTTGGAATTTGATGGACTTCACCTTTCGGATCACATTTTTCTCCAACAGTTCTTGAACGTACTCCTCCAAAACGGGGGTGGAGTGTTGGAAAAACCGAAGGCATGGGGGTGGAGTGCTGTACCAGCTCCAACCCAGTCCATTCTTGAGTAGGCTTTGGGCCCAGGGATCGAAGGTCCAGCGATCCCAAAGTTTCATCAGTCTCCCTCCTACCGGTATCATTTCACTTGGACTGCCGTCCTGAGGTCTTGCCTCCCTGACCACGACCACCTCTGAATCCCCTTCCCCTTGAGGGGCGCCTAGACGAGCCTCTGGCTGCTCCTCTAGGTTTTGCACGAAAGGAAGAAGACTGTCCTTCGAACGTTGGGGCGAATGTGGTTGACTGACCTGGCACAGCCTGGGGTACCCACTGAAAGGCAGTCGGGGTTTGTGCCACCATCTGGGGCACTGGAGGCAAAGGCAATTGCAGTTGCTGTTGCTGTCTATAAGGCTTGGCTGGCCGAAAGGGTAGCCTAGTCTTCATATTCTTCCTCTTTGGTTGAGGACCCTCATCCGGGGAAGATTTTCTTTTGATAGCCAGGCCCCACTTCTGGAGAAGGTTTCTATTCTCCACGGCGGCCTTATCAACAACCTCTTTGACCACATCGGTAGGGAAAAGGTCTTTTCCCCAAATGTTGGAGGAGATTAATTTCCTTGGTTCGTGTCTCACCGAAGCCCCGGCGAACACGATCTCCCTGCAAGCTCTCCTTGCCTTGATGAAGCCATAAAGGTCCTTCGTCACTGTGGCTAGGTGAGACTTAGCCACTACCATGAACATTTCATGGACCTTAGGGTCACTTGCCATTCTCTCAAGAGTGGTCTGATGAGACATTGAGGCAGCCAGTCTTTCTTTGGTCTCGAACTCTCTTCGTAAAAGAGATTCGGGCAGCTTGGGGAGGTCCTCGCCGAATTGCCGTCCGGCAATATCAGCCTCCAACCTTCCCACTGAGAATGTCAGATGGACATCCTTCCAGTCTTTGTGGTCCATAGGCAGAGCCAGCGACAAGGGTTTACACTCCTCCAGGGAGGGGCAAGGCTTGCCGGCCTCGACTGCCTTTAGGACAGCCGCAAACCCTTTTTGTAAAAAGGGGAAGGCTCTATCAGGAGAGGACACAAAAGAAGGGAGCTTCTTGCTCAATGCAGCTACCTTCGAATTCGAGAAGCCCCTCTCTTTCATCGAGGATGAAAGTAGGGCTTGAGCCTTAGCGTGGTCCATAATAATGACCTCCTTTGGCTCTGTCTCCTCCCTTGAAGCTGGTTCTTTTCTCAGCCGGACATAGCAGTCCGGATATGATGCCTTGCTGGGCCAGAATTCTACCTCCTCTAGGGGAACTGAACCCAGCTTATCCGAAATGACGATCTTACAAGTCGTCATTGGCATGTGCTCAGCATACCTCCATGGGTTAGCATCTGAGCATATGGGAAGGTCTTTCACATTGAGCCTTTTCTGGGGCCCATGTGATTCTGCTAGGGACTGCATACGCAGTTCCATTGCAGCCGCCTTCTCCTGATTCTCCTTCTGCATTTGTTGGATCATTCCAACAATCGAAGAGAGGGCCTGTCCCAGTTCTACTGGGAGACCAGCCGATGTTGAGGGGATGGGCTCCGGCATCTGAACCGGAGTAGCCGACACCTCGTCGACCCCATCCTCTACGACATCCGGGGTTTGAACTTGATCCTGACCTTCTGCCAGGAGGTCTTCTTCCAAACCTTCGTCCAGGTCAGACATCCTGTCACACAACTGGATATCTTGCATCGCATCTGCGACTTCCTCGTCCACCTGGACTTGATCTTGAGGGATCTCCTCTTGAGGCTGGGGAATCACTGCTTCAGCTGATACCTGGGGAAAAAGATACGCCCTCATCTTCTCACTTGGAAGATAAGGGCCAGAGGTGTTTTTCTTGAAGCCCCTTACCCAAGTACGAAGCTTTTCCCTAGCTATATCCCTTGATTCCGCCGTTCTAGGGGAATCAAAAGCCTCAGTAATCAGGTTAGTGCATACAGTACATACCTGAGGGTCCCAATACTGGAGATCATCCTTGGAGACAGCGCATGCTGCGTGTCTCCTACAACACTCATGTCCGCAGAGGTTCTTGCTGCGGACATTGCAGAAAACATTTCCGCACTTCGGAGGGTCCTCCTGTAAAGAGAAAAAATTTCCATGAGTATCAAGTGAACTATGTATAACTGGATATGCATAGTATAGCATAACAATTCATAAAGGAAAGACACACACTTGTGTTTCCCTCACAACCCATTGTTGCAGCCTTCCAGATAATAAAATCAAAATGGTTTATCTCTACTAGAGTAACCAATGCAAGGTTTCCAGAGGAAACAGGTGGAGCTCACACCTAGGCAATGATTTTTAAAATCCTGGATAATAGACGGGGAAGAACTCTGCTTCCTGTCTGAGGGCAACAGCAAAGGGCTGTGCAAGAAAACACAATAGTGTTAGAAGATACAGTGCTGTACCTAAACTTTTACTATAGTTTTCTTCTTACTGTATATGCTATACAGAAGAATACTAGTACAGTATAGGAGGATGTGTGCCGGCCTGCCTTTGCCGGCCGGCACACACCACAATTAGCTTTAAAGTATACTACTTAACAGCTATAGGGCAGCAGCCCTCTGGTTCAAATGCCTGTGCCGGCGGCAGTAGCTGCCGGCCAGCAACAGCCAGTGTTGGCCGGCAATGACTACCGGCCAGCAACTACACAAGGTAGTACCCAGCTGCCGGCCACACTCTTGGTGACCGGCAGACAAGGACTGACATAAGCCGGCCGGCAAAGGTACAAGACCGATGCCAGCCGGCAGCAAAAGAACCAGAAGACTACACCTGCCCGGCTGCCGGCCTCATAGGTCGTCAGCCGGCCTCATAGGCCGGCAGCCGGGACAGGTACAGCACTAGAAGAAAATAGAATGGATGCCGGGATAAGAGTGTACACAACCCCCCGAGCCCGGCAACCGAAAGAGTGCATATAAGGAAGGGGAGAAACTTAATTCAGGCTTCCTTGACCAATGCCGTCCGGCTCTGCCGGCAGGCATGGATGAGGGACCAAGAGAGGTCCGGGCAGCACTCGAAAACATAAGACCCTTGCCGGCCAGCATCTCTGCCGGCCTGCAATGGGCTTAGTCAATTCCACATCCCAACCTATACTAGGTCCAGAAGTAGAATGATGTACAGTACAGTAATACCCCTGCCGGCCAGCTCTGCCGGCCGGCAAGGTACAGTACAGTAATGGCTAGGCCATTATGGAGATAGAGGGGGAAGGGACAAGAGGGTCCTGCCAACCTTGCTTTAGTGACAAATCACCCGCAGCCAAGAACTTTGTCTTAGCCTAAGGGAGATCTAAGGGAAAGGGCCAGCAATACTTGCCAGCTTCCAGAGCACCAAAGCAAGGAAGGCGTTGCTACTCCCAAGGGAAGATTTTATCCTCCCCGAGAACAGCAACAGGACTTAGTCTGGTCGATCACAAAAGAAGGAATCATAACTTACAGAAACCTTCGATAGTGACCTAAGGGAGCTAAGCTCCCTTTGTAAGTGTTAGGTCAGCGAGGGGGACTCTGCCCCAAGCCAGACAACACGGACTCAGACTAAAAACTCTGTTGTTCTGTCCCTCTTTGAACCAGACTTTGCTGGAACAGGTACAGTAACACCCTAGTATAGTTTTATCGAAAATAAATTCGGAAAAAACCACTTAGGGATAAGCCCAAGGCTTAAACAGAGGGAAAGGGATTGCATACCTTCTCCGAAGAAAAGAAAGCAACCGGGGAGAATAATAAAGTATACTAAGGCTCCATAAGCAATTAGCCTAGGCACCAAGAGAATCGATTACCTAATTCACCGAAACTCACGTATACAATCTTGGAAATATTCCACACAGTCTAAAATGTATAAAATATAGCCTAAAGCTTTAATAAACTTTTAATTACACTCGGAAAAACCAAAATCATGCATTAAGTACTAGGACCAAACGACTAGGCTACATGGCCTAGCGTAGGCCAGAATGGCGAATACTTTGCAAAATAATACAAAGCACGAAAGGAAATCCTATGTAAAGCTAAATAGCTAAAATTTATTAAGCAAAACAACCAGGAATGTCACTCTGACTAACTAATTTATACCTAGCGAGTGACAGTGTCCAGGACACCTCTGGTAGGCTACGGCTCTTGTATCGAAGATTAATCCTATTAATCACTCAAAATTTTACCAAGAGCCTACATTTATACATAACAGACACTATACTCAACTTATCCGAGGCCAACGAAGACGGAGAAGCCATGAAAAGCTGAATAAATCCAAGATTTGCGAGAAAAACAGGAAAAAACACCGAGTTGTTAAGCTACGCAAAAAGGAATACAGATGTCGCCAGGATTGGCGCCAGGCACGCATACGAATCGGGGGATAGGGAAGCCTTAGGAGCGGCTCCCCTTTTTCTTTCCCGAATTCGTATCTCGTCAATCTCCCTCCTACGAGACGAAATCTCTGTTCAGGTCGTAGATTGCCATGTGACGTGTCTAGAATACGTCCTCTGATATGTCGCGATATCCCTTTCACGAGGGATACTCGCTCCAGGAGTTAGAATTCTGGTACCTTAAGGTAAATTCTCTGGGAATATTGACGTAGTTGTAATATACCCTAGGAAGCTACCCTATAGGAACTTCCATCAGGACGACATGGCTTGAGCCCAAAAATATATATATATATATATATTAGTTGTAAATACTGATACTAAACTGGATTTAGCCATGAATATATTATTTCTCTTATTTTTTTGATAGGATTATTGTAGTTGAAAAAGAAATCCCGCAAAATATGTTTTCTGGATAGTATTTCTGAGTAACTCATATACAATAATAAAAACAAAATATAGGCACTTTCATGGTTATAGCTGAAAAAAAAAAAAACCTTACAATAATACGAATGATAATGTCAATTTTGGTAATAAGGAGATATAGAAAAGATATACTTTTGTTATTATTATTATTATTATTATTATTATTATTATTATTATTATTATTATTATTATTATTATTATTATTATTAGCTAAGCTAATATTAGCACAAGGGGTCTAACAGGGAAGAATATCAGAGTGAGGAAAGGAAATAAGTAAACTACAAAGGAAGTAATTGAAAACTGATATAGAATACTCTAAGAGGAGCAACAACATTAAATAGGTCTTACAAATATAAACAATGATTATAGTTCTTCTCTGATATTTTTCTTCAATACATTCAAAAATTGGTGCAACTATGTATAATAATGTATATGAGAAAATACATGCAGAAAGTTTTAGGATGACAATGGCCATGAAGGTTATTGTATGAGGGAAATATTATCATTATTTTAAGAAATAGAAAAAATAATGTTCTCACATGGAGCTGTATGCAAAGGAACATTAGAAGAAAAATTATCCAAGATGATGATAATAATTTTGATTTATTTTTATTTGTATATAATAGATACAAAAATGTACAAATATAACGTTAACAAAGAAATCTTTGGAGCCTAAAGACAAAGCTTGTATATCTCTCTCCGTTTTTTTTTCTCTGGCTTTTATATTGCTATTATTTTAAACAATATAAATTCCTGTTACACAGAAACGCATGCAAATAAACATTGATGGTTGTCGGATTTTGCAAAAATAACGAGTAAATAAAATCCTAGACTTTGAAAGCTACAGGTATTTCAATTTGAAACTCATAATATACACAATTCTAGCTTCTATTATATATTATGTATCATGTAACATCTTTTGAATACAAAAAGTAGAGCGAAGCAGCATCGCATTTATTATAAATAAATTGGCTTCACTTTGGTCTCTATATTTTTTTCTATATAAGTTAGGGATTTCTCAATCATATATCAGTGTTTGCAAAAAAAGTTGATCTTATATAGTGGAAGTTTATATTCCGAGAGAGAGAGAGAGAGAGAGAGAGAGAGAGAGAGAGAGAGAGAGAGAGAGAGAGAGAGAGAGAGAGAGAGCGGTGGTGTTGGGGGGCGGGGTGCTGATCGGGGAATTCACCAAGCCACTTCATGGGAAGACAAGATTTACCATTAATGGAATGCTAATCCAGAAGGTCTTTAATTTGAATGATATCTTCTCCTAGGAGACGGGAGAATCATTGTCTCAGTATGCTGAGACGCATCTTGGCAACTGAATAATTGTATTGAGTTTAAAGAAAAAAATCCCCCAAAGAATTAATAGGTGAAAGAAAAAAAATAGTATTATGGATTTAGATAGATCCTTTGCTCTATAAATTCAGAGCGCAAAAAAAAAAAAATCATGTAATATATACTCATAAGTAACCAATGAGGATTCTACCTAGTAGGGTAATTGAATCGGTTGATCTTCAAAAAATTCATACTTTCAGCAATTGTTTTCATGTTGAACAGGCTGACAAAAGTCTCTTCTTATGGTATATTTATGAAGAATATTTCTTGCTGATATTTCAATTGTTCATCACTTCTATTATAGTTCATTTATAATCTTATTTCCTTTCCTCACTGGGATATCTATCCCTGTTCGAGCCTTTGGGCTTATAATATCCTGCATTACAAAGAGGATTGTAGCTTGAGCTCAGTACAGACTATGATTCATGTATCAGCCTCGTGAAGCAAACTGTGAATCCTGAACTGCAGTTAGCAGTTAGGTTCCGACTTCTTTCAGAGCCTCTGGTTGCATGGTTGGAAGCGATCTGGCCCTTCAATTGAAGGGGCTAGGGCTCGATCCCAGGAATGAGGTACATTATTTTTTTTTTTATTTGAACAGGGTATTTTGATGATTTTTATCCATATGTATACATATATACACACAAATACACACACATAAACACACATACACACACACACACACACACACACACACACACACACACATATATATATATATATATATATATATATATATATATATATATATATATATATATATATATATATATATATATATATATATTTATATATGTATATATATATGTATATATATATATATATATATATATATATATATATATATATATATATATATATATATATATATATATATATTATATAGATAGATAGATAGATATATATGTATATATATACATATATATATATATATATATATATATATATATATATATATATATATATATATATATATATATATATATATATATATACATACATATATAGATATATATATATATATATATATATATATATATATATATATATATATATATATATATATATATATATATATATATATATATATATACATATATATATATATATATATATATATATATATATATATATATATATATATGTATATTTACATTAGAATTTATATATATTTATATATACATATATATATATATATATATATATATATATATATATATATATATATATATATATATATATATATATATATATATATATATGTATATATATTTATATTAGAATTTATATATATTTATATTAGAATTTATATATATTTATATATACATATATATATATATATATATATATATATATATATATATATATATATATATATATATATATATGTGTGTGTGTGTGTGTGTGTGTAAATATATATATATATATATATATATATATATATATATATATATATATATATATATATATATATATATATATATATATATATATATGTATATTTATATTAGAATTTATATATATTTATATATATATACATACATATATATATATATATATATATATATATATATATATATATATATATATATATATATATATATATATATATATATATATATATACATATATATATATATACATATATATATATATATATATATATATATATATATATATATATATATATATATATATATATATATATATATATATATATATATAAATAAATATATATATATATATATATATATATATATATATATATATATATATATATATATATATATATATATGTGTGTGTAAATATATATATATATATATATATATATATATATATATATATATATATATATATATATATATATATATATGTAAATATACATATATATATATATATATATATATATATATATATATATATATATATATATATATATATATATATATATATATATATATATATAAGAATTTATATATATATATATATATATATATATATATATATATATATATTTATGTATATATATATATATATATATATATATATATATATATATATATATATATATATATATATATATATATATATATATATATATATATATATATATATATATATATACACATACATATATATATATATATATATATATATATATATATATATATATATATATATATATATATATATATATATATATATATATATATATATATATATATATATATATATATATATATATATATACACACACTTGAAGAGAGGACCTATACCTAGAACCCCCTACGCAAGATGGCACCTACCTAATGACGCCCAAGGATCACCCCTTTAGAGTCTTCCATGCCTGCATCCAGTTTGAAGAGAGCCATGATTAAGGGCTAACATTCTTCCGTTGTGCCCGAGGGCACCCAAGATAAGTCTTTTAGACTTGTATTTTTCTTGATGTAAAGTAACGTAACTTATGTTTGGTCTCCTAGCTGTAATCTCGCCCGAACTATGATGTGTATTTAATAAGTGTACGAGCACGTATTTAGTAGTCATTTGGAAGCCTTTTATTTATAAAGACTGTGTTTATCACGCTACCCAGAATTAGTGACTTTGAGAAAGTAAATTAAGTGCTCAATAAATATGTAATGACTCTTTGTTCAAATATATGTAAGTTTGAAAGATCAGACTCGTCTCTGTCATATCCCATTTCCTGAATTATAACATTTAGAAAATAATTTGTCTGTGCATTAGGACAAATTCATTGTGGCATTTTAGTGGGATGTCTTTCAACTAAGAAATGAAGTGAAGTTACGTAACTACAACATGGGTGTACAGGAACACGACAACCTGTTTATTGAAATAGAAGAAATCGTCGGAGGCATACATCATCTCGTAAGGCCGCAAGGAGAAGCTCTACACATTGCAACATCAGCAGATGCCGAGAGACTAGCACCACAGGGAGTTTACTGAAATAGCCCTTCACTAGAAGGGAATGGACGATACAGCTACTACGGCAGTTTTACTCCTCTATCGGAATATGTACCAATTTTTGAAGACAGAGTGTCACAAAAAGGGTGAAGATCTATATCTATAGAGAAGTTTTTGAGTTCGCTAGAGGCAGTGTTGGACCGATCGTCAGAAAATTTTGGCAAAACAGAGAACTCGAGGAAATGCCTGTAAGAAAGTGAAGAGATATCTCAAATTCGTCGATCCCAGGTCTTGGGAACATTTCAAAGTACATCTACAACGGAGGTTAGGCCTAGGTACCGCTAGTTTGCATCAACACTTATGCAATTACGTTCCTGTCCGGAAGGAAGGCGAGCAGTACTACGAATTTTTCACAAGAATAGCTGCAGACTTGGACGATTTCTTTGACGGCCATGATGCCTTGGAAGGCATTAAGGACCCTTGGCTGAAGAAGGACATGAAGTCACATGTGTCTGTATATGCGTGGGGTACACTGTTTCTGCCCGTACCCGTAGAGAGGGCTATGGATAATGTGAGAATTCTAATGCTAAATACAGAAGAGGAACTCCCACCGGAAGGACATAGGCAACAGCAACCCTCATCGTCGTCGTTATCGTCTGGGACCCATTCGAATGGACAGAAGAAATCTTCGGGCCAAGGACCAAACCATATGTCAAAATCTCAGAAGAAGGTAGAGTGTTTCAACTGCAAACAGCGGGGACATTACGCTAGCCAATGTGATGCGGTTCGAACCCCCAGCGTGGGAGCAATAGCAGCGCCCCTAGCAGCAGGAGGAATGGCCCGTGCGATGGGAGCAACACTGTATTACCGCAATCCACCAGGATGGAGGCCTCCAGCAGCACACCCGTCGCACTTGACCAATGCCACAAGCACAAGGACAGCACCCAGTGGTACCAGCAGCACCCTGGACCGCCAATAGGGTGAAGACCGATGACAGCACTCCAGCAACCTGTCATCAAAGTTAAGTTCGCTTCCGGCATTAAAAACTGTTAATATATACAGGGGCATTTGTGTCTCTTATTATGGAAGCACGCATTACAGTAAATCAAGTTGAAAATGAAGTTCCTTCAAAATATCAAGGTCTTGGGGGAAAAGAAGTTTTCATAAATAATTTTTGTTCACAACCCTTTGAGTTGAGAGACGAGAAACTTATTCATGATTTCTACGTCGTCCCTGAGTTGGGTATTACGGGGATAGATGTCATATTTGGTTCAGATGCGATCTTGTTATTAGGTTTAGATATATTTTCGTGTCCTGAGGGATTGACTGTAACCATGACGGATCGCACCCTAACCATAGGAGGGACAGTTGCATCAGTAGCACCCATAATAGAACCTGTTGTTAACGTAACTGATAAGTGGGACCTTTGACTTTTACAAGAAGTTTGTATAGACCCTAGTGTTACTATGGTGAGTGAACATTATGTGTGTAACAAAGATTCAAAGGAAGGGGTTGGCGTACTTACGCCTTATGTACACTTTGAAGATAACTTGTTGCAGGACTCAATAGTGCAGATCAAAGAAGGGAAAATAAGGGTGTTGTTCCATAACTTTGCATTGGTACCAGTGTTACTTAAAGAAAATGCACTAATTGTGAGAGTAAGAGATGAATGTTGACTTAGTGTTTAATACTGCCTTTCACTAAAGTACCTCATCAGATTGAGCATGCTCCTTAAAAGATTTGGGATATAGTTTAACACCTCATCAGTTTCATTTTTATGTTGCTCAGTTGTTGGAAGAATATCAAGATGTATTTGTGTCAGAGGAAGAACCTCCAGGTTATTGTAACTTTATGCCTTTCAACATAAATACGGGAGACAGTTCGCCAGTCGTAACGTATCCCTATAGTGTACCTTTTGCATATTAGACTGAAGTAAATAGATAGTTAGCAAAGATGAAAGAGAATAGAATAATCTCGGTCTCTGATTCGCCCTGGCGATCTCCGATTGTAGTCGTAAAGAAAAAGTCTGGCCCTTTACGAATATGTCTATATTACCGTAAATTTAATAGCGTAACGAAAGGTGATTTGATACCGTTGCCATCTATAGAAAAATTTTGTGTAAGGGTCGGGAATAACACGTTTTTTTCGACGTTAGATCTTATATCTGGGTATCACCAAATAGCACTCGATCCCAAGAGTAGAGAGAAAACCGCATTTGTTGCTGGCGACTCATTGTACTCCTTTAATACCTTGCCATTTGGGTTAAAGAACGCACCCCCGAATTTTTCACACGTAATAATGAGCGCATTTTTTGGATTGGTAGGCAATGCAGTATTAATCTACTTTCATGACATAATAATTTTAGGGAATACTGTAGAACATATTAGTAATTTTGTTAAAGTTCTTGAGGTGTTGCCACGTCATAATTTGAAGGTCAACCTAGCAAAGTGTCAGTTGTTCCAGACAAAGGTTCAATTTCTAGGTCACATATTAAATACCAAGGGCGTAAGCCCGGTGGTAGACAAGATAGAAGCGATTTGAATTTATACTCGATCTCAAACTACTAAGCAAGTTAGTTCATTTTTGGGGTTAGCCTCTTATTACAGACGAGGTATTAAAGATTTTGGAAAAAATCTCGTGACCCATAGATAAACTTAGAAGAACAGAGATATTTGAATGGAGTCGAGAACATGAAGATGCATTTCAAAAGTTGAAACAAGCTTTGTCTGGCGATAGTTTCTAGGCTTCCTAAATTTGATCGGGAGTTCTACGTAACATGCGATGCTAGCGATGTTGCTATTGAGGGAGTAATTTTCCGCACGGTAGCATTCGCTTCATGAGCGTTAAAGGACCTGGAAACCCATTATTCGGTGTTAGACAAGGAGGCACTTGCCATTAAATGGGGATGAGAAAGGAATCGTTATTTCCTGTAAGGACATAGAATTTGTATTAAATCTGATCATAAGCCCTTATCGTATATTTTCAAGAAATCCGATTTGCCAAGCTGTCAGGCTAGATGGTTGTAAGCATTGTTAGAATTTGATACCGTTGGATTCGAATATATCCCTGGACGATCAAATGTAGTAGTGGATGCCTTATCTCGTTCTGCGGCCGCTATAACGAGGTCGATGAGTACGTCACAAACTGTGTGAGGAGATGAGCAGACGGTACTCAGTGACCCCTCCCAGGTGGGAGAGGCATCAGCTGATAGGACAGGGGTTAGGAGAGAGTGTGTTGGGCCCAGTGAGAGAATGAATGAAGTGAATGCCCAGCATATGAATGACCCTGTCATTGAAGCTCACAATGTCCATAATGATGATTGTGACCGGGATGTAACACAACTGATTAAGGCACAGAATGAAGATCCTGTATGGGGTAGAGTTAAGACTTATATTAGAGAGGAAATATAAGAATTTCCTACTGACATCTCGCTTCCATCTAATAGATTTGTAATCGAAGACGATGTTTTGTATGTCACTGATTTGAAACAAAACGAGTTAGTTTATCGAACTATGTTACCCACTCCTTTCATAAGTAAGGCCATGATATTACTGCATTCGTCGCCAGTATCCAGTCACGTGGGCGTAGCAAATACACTCAGAAGAGCCACTGATCATTTTTATTGGGAAGGCATGAAACGAATGATAAAGAATTATGCAGATGCGTGTCACCTTTGTCATCTGTTCCAATCACATAGATTAAATGTACCTCCCACCCGAGTCTGGCCTTTAGTTAAAGAGAAAGGGCAACGTGTGCACATTGATTTGATAGGTCTATTGCCTGTATCACACGCAGGACATAAATATGTTTTTGTTCTAGTAGATACACAAAATAGATATACGTTCGTGCAACCTTTGATTGTCAAGACTGTACAGGAAGTCGCCAGAGCTCTTAGAGCATTCATTGAACTATTTGGTACTCGTAGAGAAATTGTATCAGATCACGGAACTGAATTTGTAAATGAAGCATTGAGTCGAATATCTGAATTGTATGGCATTAAGAATTCTCCCATTCGTGCATATAGGCCTAGTTCATATGGGTTGGTAGAGTGTAAGAATCGAGCAGATAACCCAAATATATGGTCGGATATGTTGTCTACAGCTAAGTTTACCCTAAGCACAGGCTATAATGAGAGTAAAGGTGATACGTCTTATTATATAATTTTCGGTCAAGATCCGTATTTGGCATATGAAGTTTTCATGAAAAAGGAGAAACTACCTCTGTATAATGTAGATGATTATCGAACTTCTCTTTCCAATGTAAATAAGAGCGCTTTTGCAGTAACAAATAAGTTTTTAAAGACAGCCCAGAAGAGGAATATTCGTAGTTACGAAAGGAGATTTAAGCCGAAATCACATGAAATTCAGATTGGTGATCTAGAGTATATAAAGTGTCTCCAGAGTAAAGAGCATAAGTTCGAATCAGATTTTATTGGACCATTCATGGTGATCCATATTAATTATGATAAAAAAAAACTGTGAAGAGTATTGCAAAATGTATTGTATGTGAAGTTCATGTTTCGATAGTCAAGATTATGCCAGAAAACGAGATGACGAGTTCAGACAATCGGAATGTGTCAGCAATTTATCCTGTTTTGGATTCCAATGATGGATCAGCTGATGAGTTTCAAAATAATAGCTCTCTTTTCTGCTGGGAGAGAGAGAGAGAGAGAGAGAGAGAGAGAGAGAGAGAGAGAGAGAGAGAGAGAGAGAGAGAGAGAGAGAGAGAGAGAGAGGCAACTGCCCTTGAAAAGTCAGTGAGTCTTAGTTTGGTGTCAGTTAGCCAGGATTTACTAGTTCGCAATGGGAAGTGTTCGTCTTTTTGCAGAAGTATGTTTGCTAACTGCTTGCCTGTATATGAACAGTGAAGTGAGAGTACGCAAGGGCGTAGTCTTTGATGTAAGATTTAGGTTGTCTTTCACATCTGATGTTAATGTTTTGTTAATTAGTTATGATCCCATGAAAGTTGCGAGTCTGCTGGTTATGATTCTGGGTCAAATTAACAAGTTAGAATATCAACTGAAACCGGTTAAAGAAGATGTTGCTGTAGTTAAGTTAAGAGCGATTCTCGATAAAGCAAAAAGAGCCCTCGGTAAGTCATTGGATACTTTCAAAGACTTCGTGACTTCAAAAGGGAATGAAGAGAAACGTGCAGCTAATTAGATAGGCGAATTGATTGGAGGTTGGACTGGACTAATTACTCATTCAGAATTCGATCAATTAGATAGTGCACTTACCAAAGAATCCAAGAATACGCACAGTATAATAAACAAAGTAATATCCCATACCCATAATGTAGATGAGAAACTGAAGACAGTTTCTATAGCAGTAACTAAAGGACATGAGGCATTGAGAGTGTTGGAGAATAGGATTAATAATTACGGGGAAGAAATAGAACAAATTCAGAGAAATGTAATTTATGCAGAAAGTGCTACTTAATTAGCTTTTGTAGCTAGTGAGCTAGCTTTAAACTTAGGAAACATGACGAGCCAGATTCAACTAGTGGCAACCACATCGGACATATTGCCTCCAGGGGAATTTTTATGGATAATAAAGACAATTCATGGGACTTTGCCAACATTTATTCCACCTGCAGAGAATAATTTGGCTGAGATTTATCGAATGTCATCCATGACTGTTACTAAGTTAAAGGGCAAGATTTATTTTTTCCGTAGAGATACCTGTTAAGAATGAGGATTCAGATTTTCGTTTGTATGAAGTAAAATCAATGTGGACAGAGAAAACATACAGAGGAATTTGCAACTCGGGTATCGATTGATCAGCTGTACTTTGCTGTTAATAATAGGGACACTTGGGCTGTATCATTACCTGATAGAAAAAGCACGTGTTGTGTGAACCTGTGTATGCGCTTTTCGCACCTTCCGCGCGTTTTTGTTTGTTGGATGTATATCTGGGAGAGCCTAGTTTTGTACATAGTTGTAGGTTCGAGGTAAAAGCTGACTTTGAAAGAGAAATGGTTAACTTAGGACATCATTGGAATATGTCTGTGGGATGAGAGTCGAAGTACAAGGTGATATGTGACTCAGGGGATGAGGTTAAGGTGTTGACCTCAGGAGTCACTGTCTTGACTCATCAGAATGGATGCTCTGTCCAAGGGGTCGGGCACTGTCTACCCGGCCAAAGAAAGAGGAAGAGTGAACGAGTGACAGTTAGAGACACTTCTGTAGTGAATGCTTCTGTCATCCTGCCAGGTGTGAATGTGTCTCATGTGTTAGTTCACCTTAACTTGACTCGATTAGGAACCATGTCCTTAGACCCCATTCCTTTTTTTAGCAAGCTTGTATATTTAAAAACATCACATAGGAATTTGAGTTTAGACTTTTATTTAGCTAGTATGTGTGCTTTTCTTCACCTCCTGATTGTACTGGACATATGTTGTAGGCCGCTAGTATGTGGTCCTTCCTGTCTCCGATGGGGGAGGGCAGAGGGGGTCAGACCAATCATACTGACGGATCCTCTGCCGGTAGGGGAAACTTTTGCCTTAGAACTGAATATTCCAAGGAGGACCGCCCGCCAGGTACCCCATGAAAACGGAGGTCGAGGGAACATTCCCACACAAGGTGGGGCTCCATGAAGTCCGAGTGAGCCCTCAGGTGTACCGTCTCTGGCACGGTGTGAAGGTGTAATGCCCCAGTTGGTGTTGCCTGAAGGTTTACTGTGCACACAGAAGTTTTTTTATTTTTTGTACTAGTACCTTGATTTGTAAACACTTTGCTAGTGTGATATAGCTATATGAGAATATTATGACTTATAATATTTATGATAATTTTTCTTTCTATATACGATGACCATCATGCATGTATCATATGTATTTCTTTTTACTTTTGATTTTTCTGTGGATATGTGTTTTTCTTTTCCATGGAGATTGGTTTGATTCTATGTACTGTGATTTTTTTGTCAACTGTTATTATACCATGTCTCTAACTACAGAATCCAGGTTGGAGAGTGAGACCAAGATATGCAACGCCTCCCCTGTGATCTGAGATTACCAAATTGTCGCTTAGGCAAGCCTGAGGATTAAAATCCTAAGTTGAGTTTTTTTTTATTTTCTATGATTTGTTTTAATGATGGAAGACTCTGTTTCATGTTACGTTTGCTAAGATATAACCTTTGAATATTATGATTCTTAGTTTTTGCTTGCCTATAATTGTCAGAGTTACTTACAATGGATTTTTGCTTTATATCTATATAATCTTTTTTTCAAAATTTTGTTTCTTGGTATTTAATTAACAATATTTACCCATACTTACCCATATTTACTCATATGTATGGGTTTTCCGAATTATTTTTAACATAACTTGTTCTTTTTGTATATATAACATTTAATCATATAAGCTTT
>NW_027169336.1:216313-238813 GCF_036898095.1 Palaemon carinicauda
TCTGGCGTTGATTGAGCACTCATCGAGAGAGTCATAATTGGTAACTCTGATGCCCTAGTCCAGCCCCTACGCTTCCAGAACTCGCTCTCCTGGAACATTCTGGAAGAAGTTAAGTTTTATATATAAGGTTACCTCAGGGTTGAATAAATAAATAGAGAATTCTAGCCTTAAGACAGCCATCTCCCCCACTCACTCTCACTCTCGCAAGCAGATCAGACTATTATTTTAAACCTCTTCAGTGAAATACCGGACTTTTGGAGTGATGAGTTTCTGTAATCATAGTCAGCACTTATAAAAAATTCTCTTAGAGTTTTTGTAAACGGCCCAGTAGGAAGGTGAGAGGCTCTTGTATTGTGATCTGGTTATCTATCTTCATTAAAAGTTAAACTTAAATATTACATTCAGATTTAATTTCAAGTGAAACAAGTAATTATATAATTCTCATAAGTATTTCTTGGTTTATTCAGATTTAACATTTAAAGTCAAATTATTATATAAATATCAGATCGTAACATTTTTGTCTTAATATAAGTTCTGTTCAGACTTATTATTCCGGGGGATTTATTTGTTTTATATAAATTCTTTATAAGTCATATTTTTTTTTTAAAGATTGTATTATTTAAATTATCAGTGTTTGATGCATATTCGCTTGTATTTTGGTTAAAGAATCGTAGTAAGTATTGGCTTTTAATTCATTTTGAGGAATAATTACCAGTTTTGTTTCAAGTGTACTTAAGAGACCTTTATATATTTATTGTTTTATATATTGCTGTCTGTGAGTTATTCAACTATCTCTGAGTTTGGGTATTAAAATTTCCATGCATAACATATTAAATTTATATGTGTATATAAATGTACACACACACACACACACACACACACACACACACATATATATATATATATATATATATATATATATATATATATATATATATATATATATATACATGTGTGTGTGCGTGTTTTTATGTGTGTGTGTTTGTATGTGTGCGTGTGTATGTTTGTGTGCATGTCTGTGTACAAATAAAGTATATATATATATATATATATATATATATATATATATATATATATATATATATATATATGTGTGTGTGTGTGTGTGTGTGTGTGTGTGTGTGTGTGTGTATGTATGTAAGTATAAATGCTAACTTTAATACTGGAAAGCTTATAATTCACCATCTGCCCTTTTGATGGCACTTATGGACTATGAAAAAACCTTTGATGGTGTGCATTTTCCAATTTTGTTGAGAGTCCTGTGGTATTGGGGAGTTCTTCTTAAATATGTCAAATTGATTAAGTCTATTCATGAGCATAGTAAATGCAAAGGTAATGTAGTAAAGTTCTATCATATGAACTTCCAGTTAACTTTGTAGTACTCCATGGGAGTGTATTATCACCTACAGTGTGTATTCTCCTCAGGGTTTTTCTAATGAATAGAACATTTAGGGATGGAAAGTTGCTGACCTAGACTATGCTGATGACGCTGTCCTTAATAGCATAACACCACAGGACTTGCAAATGCTAGCTTACCAGAATGCATGAAATATCACTTGAGGTTAGGCGTAAGATTAATTGATTGATTGATTGAAAGTTTTCTGGCATCCTGACATATGAGGTCATTGACGCCGATACCATTTATTATATATGGAAAATAAGAGAATTCAATTAAAACCATAAAAGTTAAGAGGTCATTATAATGAATAAATACTTTTCAGACCTCCTTCTGAAATAAATCTAAAAATTCCGCTCGCATAGTAGGACACATCTTGTCCAAGAATCTTGGCAAGGATCAACCTGCCATCCTCACCTCGAGCCTCAAACAGAGGTCTATTTCTTAAGTTGGTAAAATTAGGACATTCGGTCAACAAATGCCTCACTGTTAAAGGTACTAAACAGTCCTCGCAATACGGTTGGTGTTGACCCTTCAGCAGATAATCGTGTGTCAACCGTGTGTGACCAATACGGAGCCGACAAAGAGTCGTCTCTCATTTTCGGGGTATCATGTTATACCTCCAAAGTAATATGATATTTGTTACTTCCCTTATTTTATTGCCATCTAGACTTCCAGTGCTGTTGCCATTTATTACAAACCAATTTCTTGATGTAAGGTAGGATATCATTATAGGGAATGGGATACCTCCTTGGTAGCAACTCGGATGCCGCATTCTTCGCCAGTAAATCTGCCTTCTCATTCCCAGACACTCCTACATGTGCTGGAGCGCAACAAAATCGAACTGTTATACCTCTCCGTTCAATAATAAAGAGCCATTCTAAAATCTTTAAAACTAGAGGGTTACTAGAATTAAAAACTTCTAAAGCTTGAAGAACACTCCTTGCATCACTAAAAAATGTAAAATTACCCTCCTTTTCAATGCTATTTTCTCAATAGCGGTTATTATGCCGTACAGTTTGGCAGTAAATATGGAAGAAGTTAGAGGAAGTGCACCTCTACAATTAAAATCATTACAATATACTCCAAATCCAACGCCAGCATCAGATTTGGAGCCATCAGTATATATAAAAGTCGATCACCTATATTCTGCAGCATGTTCCATAAAAAGAGACCTGGATTCTAAGTCAGTCTTAACTCCAACAAAGTAATTACAAAAAGATACGTCAGGTAATTTCCAAAAGAGGTGATGATGATACCATGAATGGAAGCACCTTAATTCTAATTATATCCAGATTGTTTAATAATTGTTCCACCCGAAACCCAAAGGGCTGAGGAGATTTTGTGTGCAACTCAAAGTATGTTGAGTGCCTTACAAGGCTTGCAGTCTGAAAGGCTAAAGAATTAGGGAATCTTTGCAATCTAAACCAATACCAGATAATAGAGGACATTCGATAAAGGTCCAGAGGCAACTCCCCTGCATCAACAAGGATACTTGTGATAGGTGAGGTTCTGAAGGCTGCAGTGGACAATCTAAAACTAGCATGATATATAGAATCTGATATTTTTAACCGGCTTTGGGTGGCTAAGGATTATATTTCCCATCCGTAACTAATTTTGGAAAAAATCAAAGCCTTGTATAATTTCAAAATATTATTGTGGTTTGCCCCCATGATGTATGGGACAATACTTTTAAAAGATTCATAGCTTCAAGACATTTAGCTTTTAATGCTTTTAAGTAAGAAACCCATGTAAGCCTACAATCAAATATCAATCCTAAAAATTTAGCTTCACTTGCACATGGAATCCGTTGACCTTTGATGTATATATCCGAGTCTGGATGTACTCCCCGGAAACGACAGAAATGGACAATTGTAGTTTTACTTGTCGAGAACTAAATCCATTCATATCGGCCCAATGGATAATCTTATCAATAAAGAGTTGTATTTTTCTCTCAACCATTGACATTCTAGCTCCAGCAAATGGTATGGAGAGATCATCCACAAATATTGTTGTAAGAACATCCCGGGGAATGACTGAGAATATCCAATTAATTGCTAGTGCAAAAAGGGTTACACTGAGCACACTCCCCTGAGGAACTCCTTCATCCTGACATTTAATATGTGATAGAGCTTCCCCAACTCTCACTTGGAAAACTCTATGTGAAAGAAATGACTGAATAAATAGTGGTAGCTCTCCTCTTAATCCAAACTCATGGATTCTTTTAAGTATACCGTATCTCCATGTGGTATCATATGCCTTTTCAAAATAAAAAAAAAGACTGTCATATGGTGCTGTTTGGAAGCAAATGCTTCACAAATGGAGAACTCAAGTTGTATCAGCACATCAGTCGTTGAGTGCATTTTTCTGAATTCACATTGAATAGGTGATAAAATACACTTCTTTTCAAGGTACCACATCAGTCTTACATTGACCATCTTCTCCATGATTTTGCACAAACAAGATGTTAATGCAATTGGCATATAATTTGCTGCTAAGAACTTGTCCTTAGAAATGCTTAAAATAAATAACTTTGTATTAAAAGGTACGTGTTTAATCATTGCATATGGAATTTCATCGGGTCAAGGGTCTGTATCGTTACACGTAGCAAGAACTGAATCAAATTCTCTTTCAGTAAAAGGAGAATTGTATGACTCTTGTTTTCTTGTTGAGAAGTTTAAAACTTTCTTTTCTTCAATGCTCCTGTACTGGTGACCAGGAGCTGCTTCACACTTGAACGATACATTTGAAAAATGGTCAGCCAGGGCATTGCTAACTTCAGTTGTTCCAGTCATATACTGGCCATTTACCTTTAACACTGGTGGTGGGTTTGGGGTGAATTTGCCTGCTATCTTTTTTACTTTCCTCCACACAGAGGAGGTTGGTGTTCTACTGTTAATGGAGGAAACAAATGACATTCAAGACTGGCGCCTAGCTTTTTTCATGGCACGACGGAACTGTGCTCTATATTTCTTGTATATGACTAAATTTTCCTCAGTACTGCGCATGCGCAATCGAGTTAAAGACTCTCATGTGGCTCTGTGCACGGCAGTTAGTTTTGATGACCACCAGGGGACTGGTCGTCGTCTGAATATCCCTAATATCTTCAACACTTTCAAACTGTTCTGCATTTCCTTCAATTTCACTTAACTCCCGAAATCTATTCCAGTCCACCTTATCAAGATTCCATCGAGGCGATCTCTGTAAAGGTGGACCATTGTTGATGTTTATAATGATAGGTGCATGATCGCTAGTATGCCAATCATCTAATGTTCTCCAATTAAAATCGAGGACAGTTAGAGCTTGCAACTGATAGGTCAATGTAGGACAAGGTACCTGTCTGAACATGAAAATGTGTGGGCTCTCCTGTATTAAGGAGCCCGATATCTTCATTCTCCAAAATTGATGATATAATATTACCTCTTGCATTTACCAAAACATCACCATATAAAGGATGTCTACTATTAAGATCTCCTAGTAAGAGAAAAAGTTGTGGGAGTTGTTTAATCACCTTTACTATATTATTATATGAGATGTTATCATTTGGAGGCAAGTAAAGAAAACAGATTGTGTATTTTCTCCCTATTCAATCGGTACAAGCACTGCCTGCAGAAGGGTACAGATAGATAAAGATATTTGGGGAACATATCGACGAACGTATATAAGAGATATAAGAAGGTCAGGGGTAATGAGAAGGAAATATGCAATTTAAGATGAAATATCGGAAGAAGAAAAGATTAAGGTGGTGGAATCATTTAAATATTTGGGAACTATGATCTCTAACGCCGGGTGTCTAGCATTGAAGTTTAATGAAAGATTGAAAAAACAAATAAGAAAATAATTAGATTAAGTAAATTTGGAAATAAAACTGCCTGAAATCACTTTTAAAAATCCGGCAAATATATCAGTTCAGTGAGATTTGTATTAATGTATGGACATGGTTTTTGCTATGACAAGGAAACGATATCTAACAGATTTTGTGGATTTGAGAACAGAGCCTCAAAAGGATATTGGGAGTTTAATAGTAGGACAGGATTAGAAATGACACAATAAACGAGATTACTCGAGTGCCATGTGTGGATGAGATCATTGTAAGGAGTAGATGGAGATCGTTTGGGCATGCTCTTCGCTTCCCCAAGAGAGCTTAGTTCACCAAACGTACTGGATCCACAAGACACTAGAACAGTTGGAAGACCCAGGCCTACATGGCTAAGGACTATCAAGCGTGAATTGGTCGACAATGAATGGAAAAGTATGGATTTAAAAGCTCAAGATAGAGACGACTGGCAAAATCTAACCGAGGCCCTTTCCGTCAATAAGTGTAGTAGTTGATGATGATGATGATGATGATGATGATGATGATGATGGTGTACCAAATATTTAATGTAAAAAATATGAAGAGACAAAATTTTGAAATTTTGAGTTTTTACGAAAACTAAAACTGTGAAGAGAGGTTCATATACAGCACATTCAAGCACTGACGAAAACTAAGATGCTATAAAAAATTATACAGAGGGCAATATCAACTCCATAGCTATACAATTCTACCATAATTTACGATAAAGAATATAATTTAGATTTAGTCTCCCTGTGATATGCACGAGTTTTCCAACTAATTCCATGTACCATTGGGACCACAGAAACCACATTAAATCATTTGTCAGTTTCCTTAATTGGCAATAATATATCCTGTATAGGAATATGTCTTGTTATTCATAGGGACACTATTGCTCCCTTACACCAAATACTTTCATATATCTCAGTATTGCTTCTTGTTTTGATTGAACTATCAAAGTGCAATTTTGATTTTCACTTTCCAAGTTCAAAGAATTTTTATAGTTTTCCCTTGTACAACATTAACGTAAGTAAAGAGGTTTATATTCGAAGGAGAATATATATATCCAGATGCTATTTGGATAATTGATGGCTTACTGCATAATATTCCCAGTGAAAAAAAAAAACTAGTATTTCAAAGCTAAAATAAGTAAGACTTAATGGTGCAAGAGATTTTTGACGTCAAAATAATTGATTTTGTTTAATGTTCAAAAAAAAAAAAAATAAATCTTCATTCGTACGATTTAAGCTATGAAACTTTGAGTTTTTAAAAAGAATTTTTCCTTAAAAGAGAAATAAACTAATTATTGTACTTTCTTAGATCCTTTTTTTTTTTTATTTTTATTTTTTTTTTTTTGATTGCCTATAATTCTTAGACTGTAAGTCATAGCCCCCATTCTTAGACATGAATGTATTTCTCAAAACTACATATCTAGCAAGCATCACACACACACACACACACACACACACACACAAAAAAAAAAAAAAAAAAAAAAAAAAAAAAAAACTGGGACGGTGATATTGATTATCATTGGAAGCACCACCCATCTTTCCATCGATCGGACAGAGTAAGTCCCGTAGATGTTTTGCAAAGGTTGTTCTAATGAAGCTTTGTAGCTATGACGTAGATTGTGTCCTCAGTGTGTTATGAAACGGGCATTTTTAGAATAAATTTAAAAAGGTCATGGTGGATGGTCTCTGGAATATTAAGGAATTTATTTCATGCCAATAGTTATGGTGACACTCTTTTAAGTGGAATATTTTATTATGAAAAGAAAGTATAGATTATTTTCTAAATTCAAACTAAAACTATTAATTAAAATTGAAGTGCACATGTTTTCGCATAGCTTATTTTCCTAATTCACTTTAAAACTATTGGTCATGGCTTAAAAAAACTATGTTTAGTGGCATAGCTTGTTTTCCCAATTTAACATAAAATTATCAGTTCAAACTTGGAAAAAAAAAAAAACATCCAAAAGTTGATTAAAATTGTTATTTTCTATGATTTTTTTCTTTTTGTCTAGGAGAATTGCATTATTGAAGGATTATGTTTCTCCTTTTCGAATTGGGCTTCATCAAAATATTTCCGTCACATAATAGGTCCTTGGATTTATTTATAGAGCAACGATCCTCCTTTACAGTTTATATTTCATCAAAAGAGTACCAAAGAAACCAAATTATAGGTGAAACTTCTCCTTCCTTTTTTTTTTTTCTAAATATTTAACATTATTGAGTGTTAATCAATGTACAACTGAAAGCAAAATTTCTTAAATTTGGTAATTCATTTATCTAAGAGACATCAGATGGGTTTTCAGACCTAACAGAAAACACCTTGAAACACCAATAGCAAAAGTAATAGTGATATGTTAGATAGGATGCAAGGCCTCCAACTGACACAAGTGCTGAGGATATGCAGTTCCGTTCAGGATGGACTTCCTGAAATATGGTACTGTCTCAGCAAGTGGCAATAAGAATATTCCAAAAACTTAGAATTCTACTGAAACTTAGATATTACATCTCTTGCGTTGAACTTATTTCCAGATATATTTTGATAATGCCTATCAGGTAACAATATGATGAAAAAGAAGTTGCTTTCATCCAGTGTGGGGTAGGAAAACCTTTATGTGCATTTCGATATTTGTTCAGGGTTGATATACAAGCATTTACATACATATATATATATATATATATATATATCATCATCATCATCATCATCTCCCCTGCGACTATTGACGCAAAGGGCCTCGGTTACATTTCACCAGTCGTCTCTGCTCTGTCTTGAGCTTTTAATTCAATACTCAACCTCGCATCATCTACTACTTCATGCATGTATATATCCATGTATGTATTTATGTTTCCAAAGCGATGATAAAAAAAGAAATATAAAAGCATTTCTATAAAAGCGGAATTACCCTATTGCTTTTTGACAGTGGAATAGAAATTAATTGATCTCTTGTTTCATTATAGGATTATACATTCTTTAAAAAAAAAAAAAGGCCCATGGTCTATTTTATGAGAAAGTATGATATATACTTTTCTTTTTATCGGATTTTATTTTTCATCATTATTATTACAAACTAACCTATAACCTTATTTTGGACAGCGAGATGCTATGAGCCCAACGGTTCCAACAAGGAAAAATATATCAGTGAGGAAAGGAAAAAAGAAAATAAAAAAAATATATACAAAAAAAGGTAATAAACAATAAAAAAGTATATTAAAAACAGTAACGGCATTTAATTAGAAACACTGGCAAGAAAAAAGAAGATAGAACAGCGTTGCTGAGTGTACCCTTAAGCAAGAAAACTAATCAAAGAGCCATGACTAGAGAACAATGATTTAATTTTGGAGTGTCCTTCTCCTAGAAGAGCTAATTAACTTAGCTAAAGGCCCTATTCTACCCATTACCAAGAGGAAAGTAGCCACTCAACAATTATAATACTCCTACAGCGATGAGGAATTGTTTGATAACCTCAGTGTTGTCAGGTGAATGAGAACAGCGGATAATGTGAAAAGAATAGGCAACCCCATTCGATGTACGTGTAAGCAAAGACAAAATGAGCTGTAACCAGAGAGAAGGGATCCAATGTGATACTGTCTGTAAAGTCAAAGGCCCCATTAACTCCCTAGCAGTAGTATCTTAACGTTTAGCTGGTGCCAAGGCCTAAATACTACCTTGAAAAGGAATAGCAAAAGGGAATGCTTTTGACTGATAGAACGGTATTGAAACCTTATCACTATATTGAAAAAAATTATAGATATATCAAGGACTAGAAATGTATGAGAAAATAAAACTTATCAAGTACCTTTGGGAAAACAGGAATTCATATATAGAAAAACTTGTTATTTATTTCATTACAAAATAAAAATTATAAAGATTTTCCAATCCAATGTTATTTTTGTATGAATATAAGCAGTATAAATAGAAAGACAGGAAAACTATGTAAAAATTTTTACATCAATAGATATCAATAAATATTATTTTCCAAAATTGACTCGTAAGCAAATAAAATATGAAGAGGTCTGAAAACCTTGGCAGAAAATTTCGTTAAAGGGGTATATGAAATAACATCTAGAGCCCTGCAGGATTGTTAAATAACATGGAAATACTGTAATAGGCCATACTATTCGGTGAATGCATAGGCAAAGGAAAAAAATAGCCCTAACCAGAGAGAGGGTCACAATGTAGTATTATCTGGCCAATCAAAGTACAAAATAACTCTCCAGTTATTGTGAATGAATTATATTTGCAAGTGGAGATTATCATGGATTAATAGCATTGTTAACTTAAGGAATACAAGAGTATACCAAAGGCAACTGCAAGGTGTCAAGACACTCACCTGTATTATTTCAACGGGTGGCTGGTGCCCTGGCCAACCTACTACACAGTAGTAGTCTTAGCAATGACAGTCTCATTTAAGATCTACATTTATCTTTATATAGCATTCATAAATCTGGAGCACTGGTATTCTTGAATAAAAATTATTATATAGAAAAAATTAAAAACCTCTTGAGTGATGAAAACACATATATGGAATTAAGAAAAAATCCAATTGAGTTTGTGAATAGTAATTACAACAAAAAAGTGAAAGAGTTACTAAAAGGGAATGAAGATCTGATAAAAAAGGTTTGTACAATATCACCAACATTGCCATATATGTATGGAACTATTAAAACTCATAAGGAAAATTATCCAGCTAGGCCAATAATTAGCTCTGTAGGTTCAGCAGCATATAAATTATCTAAGTACCTTGTCAATATCCGTAATCCTTTAGTTGGCACCATTTCATATTCAAATATAAAAAATAATGTAGACTTGATTAACAAACTGAATGAAGTACAGATTAACAGTACCTGTAAGCTTGTCAGTTTTGATGTAGTCTCACTATTCACTAAAGTACCTATTGATGACATGTTGGAATTTCTATCTGAAACCTTAGATAATAGACAATTGAATCTATCATTCTCCAAACACACTTTAATAGAATTAATTAAACTATGTATAAAAGATTGTAAATTTGAATTCAATGGGAGATTTTATGCACAAACATTTGGTATGGCTATGGGAAACCCTTTATCCCCAGCATTGAGCAATCTATATATGGAATTTTTTGAAAGTAGAATCTCGAATAACATCATACCTAATAAAGTAAAATGGTATCGATATATTGACGACATAATATGTGTGTGGCCAGGAAATGAAAATTTAGATAACTTTTTTCTTAGATTGAATAGTTTGGTACCATCAATAAATTTCACTATGGAGCTGGAGAATAATTGTACCCTAACATTTTTTGGACTCTCGCATACATAGATGTAACAATAGTCTCAAGTTTAGTATATACAGAAAGCCAACGAATATCTCGGCATTTGTCCATTACTACTCAAACCAAGGCAACAAAGTTAAGAAATCTGTAATTACTTCTATGTTTTTAAGAGCATTTCGAGTCTGCAGCCCTGAATATATTGATGACGAAATAAGTGGGATTAGAGCAATAGGTAAAAAACTAAAGTATCCTTAAATTGTGTTAGATGATGCTCTAAGAACAGCAAAAAAGACTTTTTCCGGTAATGATAACAGAAAAAACTACAACACACAAAATTTACTTGTACAACCTTATTGTAATTCTTTTAAAGAAATTCCCCAACTGTTGAAAAACTTCAGTGTAAATGTAGCATTTAAGAGTAAAAATACAATAAAAACACTCTTAATAAAGAATTCTCCTGACATTACCAAGGGATGTGTTTGTCGTATTCTATGCAATGCTTGTGAAAAATACTATATTGGTCAAACTGGTAAAGACCTAGAAAAGAGAATTGAACAACATAAGAAAAGTGTCAGGTATGCTCAAGATAATAATGCACTCTTTGCTCACGTTAGAGATAAAAATCACACCATTAATTGGTCAGGTGCAAAGAAATTGGTTCATTCAAATAACTTAGTGGAAAGAAACATCATAGAGTCCAGTTTCATAAAGGAAACCTTTGAAAACAACTTGAATATTGGTCATGGAATGTATAAACTCGACGCCTTTATATGTAAAGAGATTTGTAAGCTATATAAAAAAGCATTAACCACTTAATATATAATTGAATGTATTGTGAATAATTAACGTCGCTGTGAAATTAATATTTAGACCCAAGCTACCATTCATTAAAAGGTAAAATTATTTTATATAGTACGCATAAGTATATTGGCACTATATAGTGTTATGCTAGATATAAGTATTAATATATACATGATTATACGTTTATGATATTAATGTTGTTTGTATATAAATGTATATATACATATGTATATGGGTATATGTATGTATGTGTATATATGTATGTATATATATATGTATGTGTATATATATGTATGTGTGTATATATGTATATATGTATATGTATGTGTATATGTATGTATGTATATATGTATGTTTTTGTATGTTTTGCTTATGTATTTATAAAGATAAGGCTACCGTGTTTTCATATAAATAAACTGTACTGAAAGTAAAAAAAACCAGAATTTACCCACCACTAGAAATTACCCTTTTTTGGAGATGTCTAATGAGGTTGGGGACTCCGCCCACTTAACACCTGAACCAAGCACAGGTAGCTGGTACGGGAGTGTCATTGTTATCTATATCTCTATATGTATGTTCGTACGTTTGCTTTCCCTATAAAATGTAAAGAAACCTCTCTCAATAAATCAGTCTTCTGTAAAAGTATCACGAAACTAGTCAGGACTTAAGCGTATATTTCGTATTTTCATTTTCCCTGTGGTTCTTCTGCACATATATATATATATATATATATATATAGATAGATAGATATATATATATATATATATATATATAATACATATATATATATATATATATATATATAGTTTCTGTATGTGTATACACATTCAATAAACTATAAGCAAAATGAAGAAAATATATCTCACTCTTTCAAGTATTACACCTACTCATGAAGGGATTAAAGAATTTCCATCCTCTTTTTGTGTTAAAAAATCAATAATTCTCTCTCTCTCTCTCTCTCTCTCTCTCTCTCTCTCTCTCTCGAGGGATAAAAGAGTGCAGTGGGTAAAAGTTAGTGAAAAATCAAGTGCAAATTCCTTAGATTCGTGCCTAGTCCTATGTTAGTGTTTGTGTGAATAACAACTTTGCCGATAGACTTACTCAAAGGGTAAAGTTGTAGATTGTGTAGGAGAATAAAGGAAAAGTTTTTAATATATTATAAAAGAGCTTAATAGATGAATTTGAAATGTATTTATTTAATGGTGTATCTCTATAGGCCTACAGCTGTAGTAGGCCTACAGTGTCTATATCTCTGTATTTGAATTGTCTCTTTAAGTAACCTATTAGGTTTTGTGCTTTCTTTTCCGCTTTTATGCTCTGTTTGGTGAACTTCAAATCCTAGCTGAAAATAATACCAAGAGAGAGAGAGAGAGAGAGAGAGAGAGATATTGAAGCTTATTCTCTCTCTCTCTCTCTCTCTCTCTCTCTCTCTCTCTCTCTCAATTAAATAAGGAAAGGGGAGAGGTAGAAGAATATATTGTCATTATACAGATTTTTTCTTTGATGATTATGAGGAGGAGAAGGGGTAAATCCATTGATTTAATTGCCACACACTGGCACGCATCCTCCCGCATCGTCCCTCAGTAGGGATAAATCCATTGATTTGATTGCCACGCAGTGGCACGCATCCTCCTGCATCGTCCCGCACTGTTCACTCCAGTTCACTCCAGTTCTCGCATCGTTCACGACAAGTTCACGCCAATTTTGTCATGACAATGCGTGCCACAAATTTTGAACATTTCAAAATTCTCGGCACGCATGGCACGCATGCCACGCACCGTTCACATCACGTTCACGCCAGTTCCCGCATCTTTCACTCCAGTTCACGACACAAGGCGTGACAATACGTGCCACAAATGCCCGCAAGTGTCAGGGGGGCTTAAGCCTAGTCTTAAAGTTAAACTTGACACTTGCTGTGAAGAAGGACGGATCTTCATGTATAGTGGAGGTTGAGGGAAAGGCTGGTTCCAACGGTCATTTTATTTCTTACTTCTACAAGTGCTAGTACATGACAGGTACTCCAAACTGGTATCCTGTTATACAAACTTTAACAAAGTCTTCATTTAGGACAACTATCTTATGTCAAACAACATGCAATTCGTAGCCTAGGCTATACTGTACTCTCACCTAACCTACTGGTTATGCTTCACAATTAGCAGGGCAACTCAAGAATAAACACTTTCACAAATCTGGGAATAATATTGCACATCTTAACTTACGGTTGGTGGCACAATTCCAACCACATGCAAGCGCAGCATGAGGCAATTTCAATACTGGAAAAAATTATTGTAACCTTTTTTGATAATTCTGCTATTACATTTAAAAAAAAAATAACCACAATAGACAATATCAAGTGTTATTAAAACACATAAATTATAACTAAAACAATTGCATACCTTTTACAAGGGAAAAAGTAAGAATTTCACATAATAATAAAGGGAGCAACACCACTTAAAATCTACACTAATCGGTATCGACTTGAAGAGTGCGCTCTGAGAGTACCTCCCACTCCTACGCCCGAGGCTCATACAACCACGCCTTTGTTTACCTTGTGCACTCAATCACAAACTCTCGACCGCAGACACAACTACTCCTTTGTTACGCCTTTCTACACCTTTGCATATGCACACTCAATCCTAAACCATCTCAACCACATGTGGCTAACATAACATTTGGATGAGATGAAAACCAGTTCGTTTATTAAGACCAATATTCGTCCAGGGAATTACCATTCAGTTAAATGAAGCATTTCTGTCATTACATATGTATGACGTCAAAATTCACTAAGCATAGAAAATGGAAATAAAAATTCAAAAGGAGATTTGATTTCAGAATTCTGAGGGCAATCCTAGCAAAAGTAATATTTGACGTGATGAGTCGTCACACATCCAGCATTTGTGAAGGATCATAATCCTTTGTCTACCTAGTCAATGTAATGGATAGCTTGCTCTAAGAATAATGTGGACGTAACAAGCTTTCTTTAGGCGTTGCACAATGAAGGCTTTTATTCTGAACGGTAATTTCAGAGGTTTAGGAAATCTGATAAATCCTGGAGGAAGCTATTGACATAAAGGATGGGTTACAATGCATATTTTCTTGCTGGTGACAGTAGGTATTGTGACATTATCAAAAGCCAGATGAGAGAGGGTATTCTTTAAGTTAATATAGGATGAAAAAATAATAACCTTTTATCTATAACAATGTTTAATTTAAGAACATTTTAACAACTCAGCGGAGAATAAGAAAAAAATAGTCTCGAGAAAATAAATTTTCCTTTTTATTAAGAAAAAAATAATATGCGCAGAGACATCTTTCCACACATAGAGGTACATCCCTTTAGGGAACTCCTGAATTGGTGTGCAAGTTGCTATGGAGACGAGAGCGCTTGCTGCATCATGCGCCGGGTTAAGAAGTCTCTGGGCCCTAGGCTATTCAGGTTGGCGGGCCCCTTTGAGCTACAGGTAAGCGAAACAGCCCCTTCCAGATTGGGGGTGGGGTGGGTGTTGGTGTGAGCCTGTTTAAGGTCTAATTAAATACATTCTGGCTATTTAGATTAAATTTAATAGGGAAAGTACATCAAGGCAACCAAAACCATTTACCAACAGCCATTATAACTATCTTGTTAAATCATGCATTTTAAAGAGAATAAGCTCAAGACAGCATAGTATTACTAGATTAGGCTATTAAAGTAGTGACATCATGTACCTACTATATTCAGCATAACCACTACAGCAGTATCATTCCCTTTATATATCACTGACCATTATTGTTAACATTGCATCATGCATAAGACTATCTAATCATATAAACTAAAAAAAGTAAAGAATTGTAAGATAAAGTAATGCCTTATAACCCTACGCCTATTACATTCAACACAGCCACTGTTATCATTCCGTTTATATCACATTTTGCCATTAAGCCTATAATAATCAGTAAATCATTCATATCAAAAATAGAAACTCAAAGTACAGTATTTCTAGATCATTAAATCTTTGCCATCTTATACCCATCTTCTTTAACATAATAATTCCATTTTCATTATTATTTACCATCACGCTTATCTAATTATATATTTAAAGAAAAGAAACAGAAGAATCCTAGGTTACTAAAGCAATAGCATCATACACACCTTTGGTATTTAACATAACCTCTACAGTCCCTTTTTGTGATTATCATCAAATCAGGCATGTACATATATGAACTTCACAGGCACTTCTTAAATAAACTAGGTTACTAAAGCATCATACACACCTTTGGTATTCAACATAACCACTACATTACCTTTTTGTGATTATAATTAAATCATGCATGTACATATATCAACTTCACAGGCACTTCTTAGATAAATTTCTTTCTGGATTTCATATTGGCAAAATCATCAATTATACTCTGAAAATCAATATTTCTTGTTAGATCAGACTCAATGGTCAACAAGGCTAGGTTACACAATTTGTCTTGGCTCATTGTTGAACGGAGCTGATTTTTCACTCTTTTCATAACAGAAATTGAACGTTCTCCTTCACAGTTAGTAGCTGAAAGTGTTAGGTAAAGGCGATACACTATGTCAACATTAGGGAAGCTTTCTGAGATACCTGCATTTCTTAAATGTTTCAAAGCAGCTGAGGGCGCATATTTTTAGGTGGAGCTTTAATCTCTTTCATATACCCAGAAAAATGAACTATTTCTTCAACAAATGTGTCCTGAACATCTGCTGAAAGGTGATGTTGCAACTTTAATGCCCCTTCTCTCAATTCTGCATCTGGCATAGTAGTAATTTTGAAAAGAAATCCAAACTTGTCATTGATATTCTGGTAGATTTCTTTTCTTTTCACCGATTTTGTAATCAGTGAATCCAGAATGACGAAGTATGTAGCTGTCTTACATTTCTGCCTTGGTAGCAATACAATTTCACTCTCTGGCTCTTCAAAATTGCGTTTCCTCTTCCTTATCCGCTGATGATCAGCCCGGTAACTGTAGTCTTTCACCAGCAGATTAGCTTTCTTTTCAAACATTTCAAAAGCTTCATCATTGCGAAGTGAGATTGCAAATTCCACTAAGCCTGCATAGAGGTTAGTACAAGCTGCCATTTCAATTTCAGTTTTCTGAAGTGTCTTCTTCGTGGCATTTAACCGTTCCAGTATACAGTCCCAAAGCACACAGAGTAAGGCCAATTCAAAATCTTCCAATTTTGATGCTAAGCTGGGTGCTTCGCTTCTTGTAGTTGCTGTCTGGTCTTCATCCTCTGCTATTTGGATCAAAGCAGAACGTATTTCAGCAAAGCTGTCTTTCAAAGCATGTGTTGCATCATGCTGCGCTGACCACCTTATTGTTGATAATGATTTAATGACATCTCCATGAATGGTTGACTTGAGTATACTCCACCGATGCGTTAAAGCGGAGAAAAAATTAAAGAGCGCTTGTAAAAGTCCAAAAAAATGAAACTGCAGCAACACAACACTCTGCAGCACATGACCCAACAAGATTAAGAGAATGTGCTGAGCAGGGCACATATTGAGCAAGTGGGTTGATTTGCTTGATACGGGCTTGCAATCCATTATATTTACCCGACCTGTTACTTCCATTGTCATAGCTCTGGCCACGGCAATCCATAATAGAGAGATCATGTTCAAGCAGAATATCCAGTACTACATTCATCATTGTTTCTCCATCATGGCTGGAAGAAGAATGAATTTTATCAAGCACTCTACAGGCTTACCACTGGAGTCGACAAAGTGAACAATGAATGTCAGTTGATCTGTATGGGAAATATCTGGTGTTGAATCTACACTTATTGTAAAGTATTTTGCAGTTTTCACAGCTGCTATGATGTCATTGAGGACCTTCTTAGTCATCATTTCAATAAATTCATTGCAAATAGTAGATGACATGTAAGATACAGTGCCTCTTCCTGCATTCCCAAGGCGTGACACATGATTTGCTAAGAATGGATCGAATTGTGCTAACAGTTCTATGATCCCTAGGAAATTACCATTGTTTTCCAAACCAAAAACCTCATTTTCTCCACGGAAAGCAAGTCCTCTTAGAGCTAAGAATTTTACAACAGCAGCAACTCTTTCTAGAACTTTTCTCCAATAAGTGCGCTCTATTTCAGTTTGATTTTCCAAATGAGAATCCAATAAGCCTTTTTTCTGTGCACGAAATACACTGGCTAAAATGCAGCTCCTGTGAGTGGTGCTATTTTCATGTTCCTCGAAACGCTTGGAATTTTTCCAGTCATTGAACCCCTGTGTGAAGCCATTTTCTTTGGTAGAAAATAGCTTGCATGCTGAACAGTACACTGTTCCTGAGCTTTCATAGTATACCATCCATGATCTTTTCACAGTTTCTGAATTTGCAAGCTTCCTATAAAACATAGATGACTTTAAACAACGATGATTTCCATCATCATAAATCCTTGCTGATTTCCCAAAGTCAATGTTCAGAGTTTGGCTGAAGTTTTCTGCAATGAAAGCATTACATAGAGAATCTGGGATTACATTTGGCCATGAGGCAGGATCTTTTAAGACAAATCCTGTGTATGAAATGTCCGTCACATTGAGAGGAGACACAAAAGAAGTAGATGCTGGCTGCGAAATAATGAAGGGAGGGCTTCCTGTATGATCTGACGTATCTGCAGATTCAACTGTACTAGTAACATCACAAACTGTTTTCGTGAGCATGTCTGTGATCTTTCTGCAGCTTCATATATCTTTCTTTTTCTGTTCTTCTTCTTGAATTTTCTTCTTTCCTTTGTGTGACCCAATTGTATAAGAATGTCCCATATCACGTTCACGAGATGCCATAATGAGGATGTATCACTGTCTGTAATCATGCAAATACAAATTTTTCATTATCAATTATTAATAATTTTTTAATTATTTTTTTTTCTTTTTTCAATTGGGGGGATATGGCCCTTGTAGGCCCCTTTCCTCTGGCTGCACCTCTAAAAATTCAAAACGTTACCAGAAAGGAGTCACATACAGAACGTTTACCAGAGATTAGGTTAGTGATTTGTGCTACGAATATTTTACTAATTCCTCCTCCTTGATCTCCAATTTACTTAAACAGAAATCATACTGAAATTGCAAGGGAAAGCCAGATTTTCTCCAAATCCAATGCTTTTCTGGACGTCATTTGCTCCCTAGATAAATTTTCAACACCCTTAAATAGAAAAATCAGTACCTAAATAGCTGTGTAAACAGTGGTAGCACTAATAGTAAAATAGCAAATCCTTAGCATTTTGCTAAGACATTGCATGGTTTGCAACATTTTGCACTTTGACCTTAATAACTTCTAGAGTTATAGAAATCTATTATTGAAATGATAAAGACTTAAAGACAGGACAAAGTGCTTTTAAAACCTACAAACGGAAGTCAGTTTGCATTTTTAAGTTTTCTTATAGTATTTTTTCCAAAAATGCGTCTTTACTGGTAGATGCGTCTTTACTGGTCAAGTAACCCTATCAAGTACCTCCCCTAACATTTAGAGGCGAAAACAAACATTTATCCATACACATCAATGTTTATCAACAACACTTCAGTTAATTTGTCACAGTACAAGTCTAGATAACGTGTAATTACTACAGAAAATTGGAGAGGAATCTCCCTTACTCACCCATTAGCGGGAAAGCACAACCGTTCTGATGTAAACAAAGGCGTGTTGAGTGTTGCCATCTATGGTTAGGTTTATTTATTTTTATTTTATTTCATTTCTTTATTTATTTTTGTTATGACTAATTTTCAAAAATCAATTTTACTCTCCAAACACTTGAACTTTTTAGGTAGGGACCCCTTTGCACTTGCACCATGTGCGCAGTCTTGGATGAGCCCCTGAACCCCTTGGATCGCGGGACCCCCAAATGCACGGGGCCCGGGGAAATGCCCAGTTTGCCTATGCAGTAATTCGGCTGTTTCCATGCAGCCTGCATGGAAACAGTCATGCTTGCATTACAGATGGAAAAGGACAGTTGCTCCGTCAGTGGAATGGAAATATGGGTGGCGGAGCTGATTAAAAAACGTCACCGGAACTTTTAGTCACATTTGGCAAGTATGAGAAAATTGAGAAGAAAGGAGACACTAAAACCAAGCAATCAAAATATTCTCCTTTGAATCACTGGATGCCAGAAGGCCTGAATAAAAGGTTCATTAGAACAGTTTTCAAAAGAGACACCGGCCTTGGAACAAAGCTGTATTTATTTCATAAGAAGATAAAGCAGTATTCGACAAAAAGTGATACAAATATTTCAATATACCATGACTTGACCACTTCACCCAAAACATGGCTGACAAATTAACTTCAAAGAATTATAATCGATTAATAAGACTTGGTGAGCTTCGTTAGATTCTTAATTGTCTCATGGAACACAATTTGAAATTCCGGGAGGAAAACAGGAAAGGTTAAAAAAGCATAAATTAGTAAATCAAACTATTGCAAAGTATTCTTGTTAGGGATTCAATATCCAATAGCTTTATCAAGTTTGAAACTATATATATATATATATATATATATATATATATATCATAAGAAGATAAAGCAGTATTCGACAAAAAGTGATACAAATATTTCAATATACCATGACTTGACCACTTCACCCAAAACATGGCTGACAAATTAACTTCAAAGAATTATAATCGATTAATAAGACTTGGTGAGCTTCGTTAGATTCTTAATTGTCTCATGGAACACAATTTGAAATTCCGGGAGGAAAACAGGAAAGGTTAAAAAAGCATAAATTAGTAAATCAAACTATTGCAAAGTATTCTTGTTTGGGATTCAATATCCAATAGCTTTATCAAGTTTGAAACTGTATATATATATATATATATATATATATATATATATTTATATTTCATAAGAAGATAAAGCAGTATTCGACAAAAAGTTATACAAATATTTCAATATACCATGACTTGACCACTTCACCCAAAACATGGCTGACAAATTAACTTCAAAGAATTATAATCGATTAATAAGACTTGGTGAGCTTCGTTAGATTCTTAATTGTCTCATGGACCACAATTTGAAATTCCGGGAGGAAAACAGGAAAGGTTAAAAAAGCATAAATTAGTAAATCAAACTATTGCAAAGTATTCTTGTTAGGGATTCAATATCCAATAGCTTTATCAAGTTTGAAACTATATATATATATATATATATATATATATATTCATAAGAAGATAAAGCAGTATTCGACAAAAAGTGATACAAATATTTCAATATACCATGACTTGACCACTTCACCCAAAACATGGCTGACAAATTAACTTCAAAGAATTATAATCGATTAATAAGACTTGGTGAGCTTCGTTAGATTCTTAATTGTCTCATGGAACACAATTGGAAATTCCGGGAGGAAAACAGGAAAGGTTAAAAAAGCATAAATTAGTAAATCAAACTATTGCAAAGTATTCTTGTTTGGGATTCAATATCCAATAGCTTTATCAAGTTTGAAACTATATATATATATATATATATATATATATATATATATATATATATATATATATATATATATATATATTTCATAAGAAGATAAAGCAGTATTCGACAAAAAGTTATACAAATATTTCAATATACCATGACTTGACCACTTCACCCAAAACATGGCTGACAAATTAACTTCAAAGAATTATAATCGATTAATAAGACTTGGTGAGCTTCGTTAGATTCTTAATTGTCTCATGGAACACAATTTGAAATTCCGGGAGGAAAACAGGAAAGGTTAAAAAAGCATAAATTAGTAAATCAAACTATTGCAAAGTATTCTTGTTTGGGATTCAATATCCAATAGCTTTATCAAGTTTGAAACTGTATATATATATATATATATATATATATATATTTCATAAGAAGATAAAGCAGTATTCGACAAAAAGTTATACAAATATTTCAATATACCATGACTTGACCACTTCACCCAAAACATGGCTGACAAATTAACTTCAAAGAATTATAATCGATTAATAAGACTTGGTGAGCTTCGTTAGATTCTTAATTGTCTCATGGAACACAATTTGAAATTCCGGGAGGAAAACAGGAAAGGTTAAAAAAGCATAAATTAGTAAATCAAACTATTGCAAAGTATTCTTGTTTGGGATTCAATATCCAATAGCTTTATCAAGTTTGAAACTATATATATATATATATATATATATATATATATACATATATATGAAGACAACAAGCCAGGAGGAAAAAGGAAACGAAGGGTTGACTTGCGATTTAATGTTTTTATTACACCTATCCACTTGAAGAGGTGTAATAAAAAATATATAAAAAAAAAAAACAGGAAAGCGCTAGCCAACTCTTCATTTCCCTTTACCTCCCGGCCTGTTGTCATCTTGAGACATCGCACGTACTAGCAATTTGTCGTAAATATATATATATATATATATATATATATATATATATATATATAGAGATTTTCATTAGTTTGCGTAATATTATTAGTTAGTCTCGTATTCTCATGCAGTTTGCTTTTATTGCTTCCTTATGCTCTAAAATAAGCATTAATTATTAAAGTTATATCCTTCTGTTTGGGTGTCTTTGTTCTTCTATTGTAATTGCTTGGTAAATATATGCATTCCCTTCATCATTTAAATGAATGTTTGGTAAATTGATTGTCTTTTAACTTGACTATACCAAGCACCAAGCAAAGAGCAACGAAGGTAGTTAATTACGTTAACCCTGAAACTAGTTACTGCCTAGTTTGGTTATCTTCCAGCGTCAACCTCGTTCCCAAAATACTTTGGAGCAGGAGTAGCTTGGAAGGAGAGGGACAATGAAGACGTGACCAATACCTAGCACAGCGCTACTTTGAGATCGTTACTACGATCATACTAATCTTTCGTGTAGCGCATTATAAAGGAACCATGGAGAGCTAAAATGTATCTGTGACCTGGCCCATGTACCTATTATTGTTCACTTTAGGCCGCCACCATTTTCTACGAAGAACAACTTGCCGACCGATATCATCTAGTTGCTAATACGACTATTCGGCTTTTAATTTGGACCTGGAAAGGATAGCTGAATATTTGAAGGTTCGTTGCAAATTTCGTTTGGTGCTTGTCATTTGCGATTTCAATTTCAGTAATTATTGTTGAACAATAATGACCTAACAGAATTTCCCCATGGAATATATCAGAGAATCATATTCGATTGGTACCCATGTATGTAATTATATTTGCCAAGTAAGCCTATCAT
>NW_027169340.1:5000-10000 GCF_036898095.1 Palaemon carinicauda
GAGAGAGAGAGAGAGAGAGAGACGAAGGCTATGAAGTCGTCAAGTACATCTCCAGTAAAATCCCAGTCAGGGATAAGAGATGAAGAATAGGATAATTGGATGGGTAGGGAAGGGGGGGATGGTTGAAATTGAAGGAATACGGCACTGCCTCGAAGAGGGATGGGTAGGGGTTAGGAAAAAGAAAAGGTGAGGGGGAGGGGAGACAAAGTTTGAAGTAAGTGGCTTAATTGGAGAAAGTAATTAAAACTTTCTTGCACCTTCAGCTGAATTTGGCCGATTTGCTGCCAAATCTTTTTTTTTTTTGTGCCTTTCGTTCCATCAGTTTCCCCAGAAAAATAACGAAGGCATTCAACGAGCAATCGCGGATATATTACATTCACAATTAATTAAAATAATGAACCAAGTAGTAACTTTGCCAATGGCACTCATTAAAACTAATTACATCATGAATCCATAAATACAACTAGAGGGGCACTCATTAGAGTGCAAACCTCCTTGACCTTTGACCTTAACATTTAGTAATTGGCGTGGATTTCCATACACTCCAATATGAACCAAGTTTGAAATCTCTGCGACAACGATGTCGAATCTTATAGCTAATTTCGTGAATTAGACACTTTGCTTGACCGTGATCTTGACCTTTGACCTTGACCTTCCAAAATTGAATCATTTTCAGCTTTTTATATGACAGTTAATCCATGGAAGTTTCATCACCCTACGATTAATATTGTGTTCAGGAAGCTGTTCACAATCAAACACACAAACAGGTGGTAAAACATAACCTCCTCCCAACTTTGTTATCGGAGGTAATAAACCTATTCGAAAACATAACCTCCTTGGCGGAGGCAATAATGAAAGCAGCATGGGCCGATTATACAATTTCTTTAAAGGTTCTACACCAGAAGGGAAAGGGGGGGGGGGGGCGGAAGGTCACGTATCTCTGCCTAATGAGATTTTATTTGAATCATTACCTCCAGATGTTGCAATCTTAAGAATGCTCCTGTCTCATAAATGAGACCCCGAGATTATTAGCTCCATCAAAATTATGGATTAATAATTCATAAAACTACTAACGTTAGATACTTTGCCATAGATGTTATTTAAGAGCATTTGATTTTACTACCCCAAAAAATTGAAATAATATATCTCATATCTCTCTTCATGGGCTTATATCGTAAGGAATTGGAATTTCTTTTTAATTTGTATTCAAAAGTTGAAAAGTTTACTTAAAAATGCTTGAAAAACTGGTAAAAAGGGGAAAGACGTACTTACTGGGATGTATACAAAATAACTACATGGTAATAGAAAATATATTGTGCATCATATTTCCAGTTAAAAAAAACCCACCGTACTTTTAATCGGAAAATCTCCGTAAACATATACAGTTCTCAACCGTATTTCAGTCAAATACAGGCGACCGTAATTTTACCATAATTTGTTATTACTTTTTACGGGTTGGTGACCGTAATATCACTCCGTATCGTCAATATATCCATTTTTAAAACGGTAAATGCCAGGCAACGATTCTATTATCAAAAGCATCTTCTTCACACGACTTCATGCAGTACTTGCAGTTATGTATACTCAATTTTTTTTAATGAGACGCATTTGCACTGACTCGCAGCAGTGACTTTTAGCTCGGAAAAGTTTCCTGCTATTTGATTGGTTAGAATTATCTTTTCCAACCAATCAGCAATCAGGAAACTTTTCCGAGTTAAAAGGGCACCCCAGCGAGTCGGTGCAAATCTACCTCACTAAAAAGAATTGACTATAGTTAAAAAAACAAACAAACAAATGACGTCATTATCTAAGTGGCATTCTCATTTCTATTTCTGTTTATGGTATTCTCTTCCGGTGAGCGAAAACGTCAGAATATTCAGAATATTCCGCATGTATTCTGGCTTTGATTTCCCTCACATCCTATATCAAATGTGGCGAATGCAGTACCTGAAGTGCATGAAACTATTAAGCTAAGTACTATCGTCACTTGAAACGGCTCACCGAGCGCTTATTGGAGCCTTTATGATCATTTCTGCCGGAGGATTCAACGCTATTTACTTAAGCGAAGTTGGCAGGCATGATTTCAATTGAGAATTTGAACAGCCTAAATTGCGTGTAGGCCTGCCCGCATTGGGTAATGGCGTTATTCAAAATCACGTTCATCATTAAAAAAAAAATATGTTGCTATGTTTAATTTCACAGCATCCAATGTTAATGCTTGTTTGGCTTTCAACTTTTATTAATCACTCATAGTAAAAAATCTATTATATAACCTACAACATTTTGCTGTTTTTTTTCAGAATCGTGAACCATTTTATAGGTAAACGCAAAACCAAGGTATGTATATACACACACACACACACATATATATATATATATATATATATATATTATATATATATATATATATATATATATATATATATATACAAAACAAACCCATGGCTGAGGACTATGAAGCGCGAACTGGAAGATGATGAATGGAGAATTATTGAACTAAAAGCTCAAGATAAAGACGACTGGCGAAATCTAAACGAGGCCCTTTGAGTCTATAGGCGTAGGAGGATATGATGATGAAAAATATACACCCTCCGTTAAAAAAAAAGAAAAAAAAAAACTACTTCTCATAGATTACAGCAGTACTTTTTAGCGTACATAACTCAACAAGACATATAGCCAACATACAGAAGACATAAAACACTCACAAACCCGCCAAAACATAATGGGATTTAGACCTTACCTAGTTAACGCGAAAGTTAATTACGCCCTAAAATTAACCAGATCCCTTTCCCCACCTATTCCCTGGTGAGGATAACATCAGACATCCTTTCGTGGCTTATCTCCTTCCTTTATAGCATCTCTTCTTCTGTCAAGTTCCTCAGTGTAATTTGGGAGTGGCTGTTACTATTTACCATTCCGTCAACTGGATCATCGGATGTATACTTGGTAATGAAAATGTATCACTTAATACTTGTGATTTTAATCAATGGAAATACCAACCACAATGGTATTTAATACCAAATTATACCTTTGGGAATATCCACTGGAAATTCATTTATGTTAAATGCTTCTCGCTAGGCAAGGATTCGAACCTACGCCCTGATCCGAAAAAATAGTTGTATGAACGACTTTACCAATCAAGCTATCTCACAAGATAGCTCGATTGGTGAAGTCGTCCCTACAACCATTGTTTCGGCTCAGGGCGTAGGGTCGAATCCTTGGCCAGCCATAAAAAATTTCCGGTGGATATACATTCCCAAAGGTAGAATTCGGTATTAGATGTTATTGCATAGTAAATATTTACATACTTGGTAATATGTACAACGACTCCCCACCTCTTTGGCATTCACAAGACGGAGGTCCCTTTCCGCTGACCCTGGGGAGTGACGTAACAATATATCGGTTGATAGATTGATTGATTTTGAGATTTCTGGTAATATATCGTTAGCATTGATATGGGCTCCAAATTTGGGAGCGCTCTTTGGGAAGTCTTCGGTTAAACTGACATTCCATGACACATTACCCACTGTCTACAAAACGTCTTAGAATACCTGACCAGATAGCTTGTATGGTCAGTCTTTAAGGCAGTGTCACTGTCTCTTGCCTCTGCAATTCATGAGGACCTTTAAGCATGCACGGATAACTAGCTTCCTTTCTTGGAGGTCCACGAACTTGGGTCAGTGTCTAACAAGTATTATTACCTCAGCCAACGAAGTTGGAAGGAGGTTATGTTTTACCCCCTGTTTGTTTGTTGGTGAACAAATTCCAGGCCACAATTTTAATCGTAGAGTAATGAAGTAATGAGATTTGCACGGATTAACTTATGTAAAACACTGTAAATTATTCAATTTTGGAAGGTCAAAGGTCAAAGTCAGGGTCAAGTAAAATGTCCAATTCACGCAATCAGTCAAAAGTTTTGAAGTCGTTGTCACAGAGATTTTCCAACTTGGTTCATATTTGATTGTATGAAAATCCAAACCAATTAATACAAGTTAAGTCAAAGCTCAAGGTCAAGGTCGAGCAATAGGTCGAGAAATAAGATGGCGCGGCGGAGGTCTGGGCTCTAATAAAGTGCCCCTCTAGTATATCCACTCCTCCAGCATTAGCTGAACCGCTCCAACAAAAGGAACTGGACAGAGCCACCCATGAAATAGTGGATAATGGCTTCTCCATCACCGCGGTCAAGGAGTCACGAGAAGATTATCAAACAAACGACTCCGCTATCAACACAACGACCAACAAAAGCTAACGACTCTGGAACAGTTTTTAAAAGAATCAGATCTTCACGGAAGGATGCTGCCAACAACTTCCAACAGTTATGTACGAATAAGCAGTAATAAGACGCTGGTAACTGGTACAACACATGAACATGAGCTACCGGGGTCTATACGATGTCAGGCAGGGCTGCCGATTGGGACTACAGCATTGGTTCTTAACCTTGTTGGAGGTACTGAACCCCACAAGTGTCATATTTACACTAATCGAACTCTTCATAGTTGGAAATATATATATAAGATAGGTAAACAGAATTGGAAAAGAAAAAGAAAGTTATAACTAAATATATCAGCATATATTTCAAATTCAAGACAGGTATCTATTCTATTATTGCACAATATTAACCAGGCATCATTTGCACAGAGAACCACTGTGTTCAAGGAACAAAATCAACAAATAACCTCACACAAAAACATAATGAATCCTTATTGCAAATCAATCTTACATTTGCTGATGCCTCCGCCGAACCCCTGGGGTTCGATCGAAGACAGGTTAAGAACCACTGGACTACAGTCTACCCCAAAGCCAAACGAAAGTCCTTCGAAAAGAAGGAAATCGTGCTTACCCCCATACACATGAACAAAGCACGTTAATTGAAGAAGAAGAAGAAGAAGAAGAAGCAATAAAATAACTAAAATTAGAAGGTTTTCATCCATATAAGCAATATTCATTCATTAATTAAGTGACCTCCATAGGAGAAACCTGACAAAAGTATTGTTAGTCGG